>NW_015150581.1:494407-516027 GCF_000732505.1 Cyprinodon variegatus
AAAGATTAGGTAAAAAAACATTATTATTTTTACATTTCTAGCTTTTAGAGAACTGTTTTGTTACAATGTTTTTCCTCCCTTCTAAAAAAAGATATTTAAGATGCAGTTAGGAATTTGAAAATGTCTAACTATAGTATGTTACAGTCCTAGTGCAATAAAACATTATTTACCATGAATTGTTTTGCACATTGTTTAACCTAAATTTCTAAATAACAGAAACAGTGCCAGTCCTTTTCAGTACTGGGTTTATTTTCTTCTTAAGTAAAATGTTAAAAATGTTTTGTTTATTGCAACCCAAAAAAAAAATGATATTTAATTTAGTAAACAACTTTTACTATGCACCATTGTTTTCTTTACGAAATTCTCGCCTGAAAATAACTGGTGGATTCTAAAATACAAGGATTTTAGACATTTTTAAGTCATTTATAGTTTTGAGTAGCACAAGATGCCCTGTTATCAGGACATTATAAAACAAAACACTTTATCTCAGGGTTCAGGCTTGCATGATAGGTGTCCAGAGAGACTAAAATAAAGTTTCAGTTTGCAAACCAGACACTTGGCTTGCCTGCAAACCGTAACGCATTCATGTGGATCCCATTAGTCTCTTTTTGTCCTATGGAGTCAGACACCCATTAATTTACTAAATCATGCTGAACTGCTATGATCACAGTGCTCTCCATTTTCTTTGCACATTTATTAATTTAACATAGATGAATAAATGTGAATGTTTGCGAGCTTTGATAAGCAGGCAACTTTATTTCTGACAGTTAAATTGCTGTGTACCCCACACCCCTCTAAAAAATCCCCCCCTCTCATTGCAAGATACCCAATAATTAAATTTTTTGCAGGAAATTATTATCATTTATTACAGTGTGTGGATCGAAGTGATTGCCTAAATCAAATGAATATTATAAATGAAAACTCAGTTGACATGTTTCTAATCAGGAAGTTTTCATCTGGCTCATCAGGATTGGTCTAAAACGCAGAGGTAGAGTCTGCTCTTTCTTTATAGTAAACCAAACTTACTTGTCCTTTTTTTTAAGTAAAATATCTACAGAAATTTAGTTCAAGTAATAGATTTATATATATAGTTTAAGTAATATGTTTACTTACAAGATTGCAATGTATATATTAGAAGGACTTCAAAGGGCACTATTTCAAAAAAATATTTTTTTCTTCTGCCACTTTCTTTTAAAATAACATTTACTCTGCCTCAGTTTAATCACAATAACTCATTTTATCAATTTATATTCAAAATGATTGTTTTGTGACCTAAAATAGAAATTTACTAGAAAAAGAAGCAGAACGATTCACAGATAAAAAGTTTATTTTGCCATCCAAGCGTTTAATAGTCCTACTTCTTAAAAGTGACCTTGTGGGTTAGAAAGCAGAGCAGCACAGCAGCTCCTTCCAGCTGCACACATGGCATCCATCGGGGGCACAATCACGCATAGTCCCAACACCTCAGGCTCGGACATATGTTGAGTTTTATTTCATTCTTTTGACATTAATCCTATTCACCAGCTGTTCTGCCAGCTGCCACTCTCCGGCTTAAGGAGAGATTGCAGTTTTGGGGGCTCTGAGTTCTGGTTTATCTTGGCTCCTCTTCTTCTCCTTAGAAAGTTTTGATTGAGTCTGGTTGTTTATTTTTTGTTATTACTATCCCCTACTTCCTTGTTCCATTTGTTATGCGTTTTCAATCCTTCCCTCACATTATGAAGAGAACTTTGACAGCAGCTTGTTTATATTTAAAAGCACACACAGACAAGTCCGTCTGTTAAAACAACAATTACAGATGTCTATTTCCCAAAAGGAGTTGCATGAACATCCAATTGTTCATAATCTCTCCTTAGTAAGGTATTGTAAGGACCCACAGCACTGAAACCTGCTCACAGCACAGTCATCTAACAGCATTTCAGCAGGATTAGCCTGGACATGGCCTCAGTCTGTACAGTTATGATTATTGACATATTGGGTCTGACATATTTCACATTTATGTGCATTGTCTGGAAGCATACTCAAGTGTTCTCAATGTCATTTCTGCTGAAGTACAGCGGGGCAGCCTGCGAGCGAGGGCTGCAATGAATTGATCATTGCTCACTGCTCACTTTAATAATTCAAGGCTGATTGCCACAGAGTGCCGCAGTAAAATGGATTGGGAGAGGTCACATGCTGCTTGGCTCAGGAGGTGAAACCTCTTGGGGATGCTTAATTCATATATGCTTGATGGACATGTGTCCTATTTAGAAAGGTCAGGGTGCTCTGTGCATGGATGGTGCCTCGCAATGGACAGGTCAACCCTGTAGGATTAACATGTTGGTCATTGAGGATGGAGGGGAGGGGGAGGGGGAGGGGAGAAGTTTCTGCTTGTTGAAGGCAGTTTGCTTATCCTGCACAGGAACTAAGACCCTTAGAAATTAATTTGTGCATTCCCACTGTGTTTATGTCTGACAAAATACCGACCTAGTGCACAAGGCCGATAATTCAGGGCTGGTCTAATGCATAAGCAGATTTAGAAGATTTTGAGACTTCCCCCCTCCCGGGGGAAGTCTCAAGACAACTTCAATTGATCCAGACAACTGTCCAAGTTTTACATATATATTTACAGCTTGAATCTTAAGTGAACATACTTCTTCTTGGGTAGAATTTATAGACTGATTAATCTTCACATTCAGACAATTTACTTAAGGGACAATGTGTAAAATAGGGAAAATTCTTATCTCTATATGAAGACAGGGAAAACAACTAGAAATGAAAACAATCAAACACTACACAGGGTTCTTTTCAGTCATTTACAGATCCCAAAAAAGTGAAATCTAAGATTTCAAATGATGTCAAACATGTTGAGTTGAGAAAGCATTGAAGAAGATATTATGATTTCAATGTGGACACAATCCATAGAATTTCAAGGAAAATATAGCCCTAAAAGTTATTATGTTTTTTTTAAACATTCTCTCTGGAAGTCAATTGGACAAGAGCTGTTAATTTGGAAACATTTCTATAGATTACTGCACTCCTCCCACAACACCTCCCCCAACAATGTTTGCAAACAGAGGCTCCATATGCAACTCACTTCAGTCATTGACTTTCATCAACAGACAGCACTATTTTTCCATGTGAAACATAATTCAAAGCTCTGCATTACGATATTTATGTTAATTTAACAGATGGACATCTTTCAACTTCCTTGCTGTTCCTGCACTTTTAATTGGCTCGTCTTGTTAAATTCCTTTGAAAAATCAAAAGAATTTAACTATCATTCCTGTTTGCAGCAATTGATAGGTGGGACAATAATCTATTGATGTGTCTGATCAACTACAGTTAGAACTGGTGCTTCAGTTGACTAATCTGTGTCCATCAAATGTTATATGGTTGTTCGCAGTAGATCTATTGGCACTGGACACACTGCCTATGCACATCACTCACTGCACAACTTGGTGTCCGATAAAATACCACTAAGTACCGCATTTCACTAAGTGATATCATAAAAGAACCCACCTCCTCTCAAAAAAAAAAAAAAATGCTTTTTGTAAAGAAAGTAGAGCTACAGTCATAGAGCTGCACAAGCTGTCAGTCAGAACACAAAGCAGGACTCTTGTCATGAACAACCTGCACAAATGTTTTTAAAATACAGCAGAATAGGTAAACAATTTTAGTATATACAAAATATATTGCAAACTAAAAGAAAATGCAGCCACAATAAAACTGTGGATTGTTCTAAAGTGGGTGAGGTGAGTGCCACATAATTTCCTGAAATCTCTTTGTTATGTTGGTGAGTTATTTTTCAAGGAGGGGAGGGCAATGTAAAGCAATGCTGTAACAGTGAGTCGCACAAGAAATATATTATTAAATGTAAAAGTTATATTTGGATGAACAACTTTCAATCAATGTCAGTGTCCTTACAAAAAAAAAAAAAAAAAAAGACAATCTTTTGCTGACCCTAAACCCGTTTAAGAGGCTAACAACTGGTTTTGGCTCGGATACAGGAAAGAAGGCTGGATCCAGCAGTGCCTAACGTGGACAAATGAAAAAGAGGGGATGTGCTGTCTCTCAGATGAAGCACATCTTAAATGCAATACATTTTTAGACACTGTTTACATGACCAGGTGACTAGCAGAAATGCTCACCAAGTGGAATAATGATTAGGTGTCAGTTAAAGAAAACCCACTACCAAGTGCAGGTGCTCCGCTGGTACAGTGACACCAAAAGCAGAGTCGGACTTCTTTATTTATGCATGCCAGTACCAGTAATTACATAAAAAAAAAAAAAAAAGAAATTATTTAACTGCCCCAAAGAAGTCTTCGGGAAATGTAGGAGGTTATTACAACAGTTGACAAAGAGGAAAGGTAATTGCCTGAAAATGAGCGACAACGCTGTGTTGTGCTCTGAATATTTTTCTCTCCCTTCTCTCCCCACCGAAGCTCCCTCTTTAGAGTTTGCATTGTGCAGCATCACCCGGGTGTGTAACCTATTGCGTTTCAATTGCTCCCATGCAATTAGTGCCCTTTTTGTCCTCACTTCAATAACAGCATGATTATGGAGACTTCAGGAGTATTTGCAGCATCCAACAGCTGTTGTCTCTGGGACTACCGGCTGAATTACAAAAACATGTTTTCTCTCAGGATTTCACTTCCCTGCCTGCCTCTTGTAATTATTATGTTTTATTTGGTTTGATGACGGGGTCTTGTTTTTAGTGTGCCTGTGATTAAGATATTCAAAGGACTTCTTGGAGTGTGTCAGAGTCATTTTCTTTTTTTTTTTTCTTGTCAAATCCGACTTTTGATTTATTTCTCTTGTAGCTTAGAGCGATGAGGAGTCAGAAGTTAACCTATCATTGTTATACATGGATTATACTTCTATTTTATTATTTCACTATAATTTGGGGAATTTTTTAGGTATAAAAGATGTTTTGCATACAGCCAAATTTAAGATTGACAATTTTTTTGTTTCTTTTTCTTGAAATATTACTAAATTATTAGATTTATCCCTTCAAATTAAATGTAAATTATTTTTCAGTAATTTAAGCTTGAAAGTATTTAGTAGAAAAATTAAGTTTTAAATATCTCAACTTCTTTCCATTTGCAGTAAGTATATTTACTTTACTGATTGGGCTATTTAAATGGATTCTACATCAGATGTCGGTAATAACTGAAGTTATCTACACACAAAGATTTCAAAATAAATTACTCAGCAAACTAAGTTAGGTATAATAAAGTGCGCTAACACAAGGAAATATTTTAAAGAGCCTGATTGAAATTCCTTTAATATTTTGTAGAAAAAGCTTATTTTCTAAAGATTGCTTTACAGCATCTTCTGAAACAAACTAGGGGTTTTCTTAGCTTTGGGTGCGATCATTTCTTCCATTATTATTTAGTCTCAGATTCTTATTCAGTCTGCCTACTTATTACATTTCATCCTTTCTACATAGTCTGTCAATATCACATGCTGAAAAACACCCACCTCTAAATCTTTTTTTTTTGGTCCTTCCCCAAACATGGCTTTTGAAATAACATTGAAAGGATTTATTTTTTCTGTCTGAATACCATTTCCCAGCTCACCCTTACCTTGTCTAAGTAAAAAAAAAANAAAAAAAAAAAAAAAAAAAAGTCATTATACAGCCCATCAAAGTCACCTCTAGGTGCATAAAGATATAACACAACAGTAGGAAGAATTTTGTGTTCTGGATAAAATTATCATCTTCCACAATGAAACAACAATAGAAATTTGAAAGTTTTGAGACTCAATACGGCTGTGTGTTTCCTTGATGGTAGACGCCTATGGAGCTGGTTTACAGTTGCCTTTTGTATCTCTGCTCCTTTCTGTATCTCTGCTTCTGTCTCCTTAAACCCCAGTCGGCCTCAGCAGATGGCAGCACACGCTGAGCCTGGTTCTGCTGGATATTTCTTCCTGTTAAAAGGGAGTTTTTCCTCTCCACTGTCGCTACAAGCATGCTTAGTGTGGGGGATTGCCTTTGAGTCAATGAGTCGATGCAATCAACTGGTTTTCCTTAGATAAAAAACTTTGAATCAGTTTAACTGTATGATCTAGTCGAATTGTAAAGTGCTTTGAGATGACGTGTTGTGAATTGGTGCTATATAAATTAACTGAATTGAAGTGAATATGCTTGTACTCATATTACATTTAATAAAGAAACTTTATAAAGTATCTGCCCAATAATAATTTCATAAAGCAAATTAAAAAAAGGTGTTTGAAAAAAAAGATGCTTTAGAAAAAATATTGCTTTAAAAAAAGCTGTCGAACTCATCCCATGAGTGATTGAAAGGTGTCCTTTCTCTTCCTTTCTGCTCATAGGAATCCACACTGCAGAAACGATCTAGAAATAAGTCAACATTTCTTAAATTAAGTGTATTTACCCTTACTTTGAGTACATAAATAAGATGATTTGCCAATGGATTGAGTATTTTAACTCTTAAAATACGATAATTAGTAAATATGCACTTGAAATAAGACAATGCAATTGTTTTTTTTCTTTTTTTTTTCTTATTTTAAACGTAAATTGTGTTGTTCCATTGGCAAAGTGTCCTACTTACCTCCTCAATTCAAGAACAATTGCACTTATTTTAAGAAAAAATTAATGGAAAACAGGCCAAGTTTAAACACAAAGTGTTATTTTATAAACTGTGAAAGTGTTATTTAGAGCAGTGAGTAGTTTCTTCATAATTTATAGAAACTCATAGAAATGTATAATCTTTGCTGCTTTTCTCTCTAGTTGCGTTCTTCAGACTTCTTGCTATTTTAATGATAACAAGTCACATTTAATAAATCATCTGATTGGAAATATTTACCTGTGTAGCTCATCAAAAATGGACAGTTTTCAATTTGTGGTGTCAAACTATAAAATAGTTTGTTGTGATGAATAATTGAAAATATTTTAATGGGCCCCCCAAAAATTCTGCTTTGGGCCTTAAATAACTTTGGACAACTTGATGCTGGTGGGAAACTATTTCAGGTTACTTTGCATTTGACTCTAAATCATAGCAACCAGTCAAAGAGTAAACAGTAAGAAATACACACTTGAGGCAAATGTTTCCAATCATGAAACAGACTGAGTATTCACAGTCCAAACTACTTTGTACTTAAGTATTAATCCAATCTCAGCCTTCAGCAAAGCTTTCCCAAAGCCTCAAATGCTTGTTCATGAAAAGACCTCTGACTTAAAAAAAAAAAAAAAAAGACAATCTTTTGCTGACCCTAAACCCGTTTAAGAGGCTAACAACTGGTTTTGGCTCGGATACAGGAAAGAAGGCTGGATCCAGCAGTGCCTAACGTGGACAAATGAAAAAGAGGGGATGTGCTGTCTCTCAGATGAAGCACATCTTAAATGCAATACATTTTTAGACACTGTTTACATGACCAGGTGACTAGCAGAAATGCTCACCAAGTGGAATAATGATTAGGTGTCAGTTAAAGAAAACCCACTACCAAGTGCAGGTGCTCCGCTGGTACAGTGACACCAAAAGCAGAGTCGGACTTCTTTATTTATGCATGCCAGTACCAGTAATTACATAAAAAAAAAAAAAAAAGAAATTATTTAACTGCCCCAAAGAAGTCTTCGGGAAATGTAGGAGGTTATTACAACAGTTGACAAAGAGGAAAGGTAATTGCCTGAAAATGAGCGACAACGCTGTGTTGTGCTCTGAATATTTTTCTCTCCCTTCTCTCCCCACCGAAGCTCCCTCTTTAGAGTTTGCATTGTGCAGCATCACCCGGGTGTGTAACCTATTGCGTTTCAATTGCTCCCATGCAATTAGTGCCCTTTTTGTCCTCACTTCAATAACAGCATGATTATGGAGACTTCAGGAGTATTTGCAGCATCCAACAGCTGTTGTCTCTGGGACTACCGGCTGAATTACAAAAACATGTTTTCTCTCAGGATTTCACTTCCCTGCCTGCCTCTTGTAATTATTATGTTTTATTTGGTTTGATGACGGGGTCTTGTTTTTAGTGTGCCTGTGATTAAGATATTCAAAGGACTTCTTGGAGTGTGTCAGAGTCATTTTCTTTTTTTTTTTTCTTGTCAAATCCGACTTTTGATTTATTTCTCTTGTAGCTTAGAGCGATGAGGAGTCAGAAGTTAACCTATCATTGTTATACATGGATTATACTTCTATTTTATTATTTCACTATAATTTGGGGAATTTTTTAGGTATAAAAGATGTTTTGCATACAGCCAAATTTAAGATTGACAATTTTTTTGTTTCTTTTTCTTGAAATATTACTAAATTATTAGATTTATCCCTTCGAATTAAATGTAAATTATTTTTCAGTAATTTAAGCTTGAAAGTATTTAGTAGAAAAATTAAGTTTTAAATATCTCAACTTCTTTCCATTTGCAGTAAGTATATTTACTTTACTGATTGGGCTATTTAAATGGATTCTACATCAGATGTCGGTAATAACTGAAGTTATCTACACACAAAGATTTCAAAATAAATTACTCTGCAAACTAAGTTAGGTATAATAAAGTGCGCTAACACAAGGAAATATTTTAAAGAGCCTGATTGAAATTCCTTTAATATTTTGTAGAAAAAGCTTATTTTCTAAAGATTGCTTTACAGCATCTTCTGAAACAAACTAGGGGTTTTCTTAGCTTTGGGTGCGATCATTTCTTCCATTATTATTTAGTCTCAGATTCTTATTCAGTCTGCCTACTTATTACATTTCATCCTTTCTACATAGTCTGTCAATATCACATGCTGAAAAACACCCACCTCTAAATCTTTTTTTTTTGGTCCTTCCCCAAACATGGCTTTTGAAATAACATTGAAAGGATTTATTTTTTCTGTCTGAATACCATTTCCCAGCTCACCCTTACCTTGTCTAAGTAAAAAAAAAAAAACTTTAAATAAGCTTTAACACGTTCTTTCTACAGCATTGGAGTCTTGTGAAATAAGTAAGCATGTAAGCCTTTGCGGTTGAGCCTATTTCATATTGTTTTTAAAACAACATAAACTTAAAATAACTGTCTACCAGCTAAGGCTCTTTCTTTACTCCTTATGATGCTTCTTGAGCAATGCCTTAGTCATGAAAAACCTTTTTATAGGCCATCGGTCAGGACTAAGCTGGCTGATATTTACGTGTAGTGATGGGGGAGGTTTTAGTGCTTTTTTTCATGGTTGCTTCATGTGTGCAATAAATATCCTATGTCATCCCACTTTTTCACACAGTATGACATTTATGGACTTATTCATTCTGATCTCCTTGTGCGTTTATAGGATTCTTTTCCAAAAAAATGATATGAATATAATTTAAGTTGCCCCATTTACTGTGATAAAGGGAATATGTTGATATATATTCATGTTTTGCTTCCAGTTTGTATATAAATAGTTGCATCACCCATCTATTAAGTTATATAAATTAAATGAATATATTTTTCTATCCCATTTGTCTATCCCAATTCTTTCTGCTTTTTAATTTTGAGTACTTAATTGTTTCAAGTGACAGCAGCTGGATATTGTACTAAGTGAAAGCAATGTCTTCTATTTAAAATTCTGCTAATGCAAATTGCTCCCTTGTTTCCTCCGCTGTCCAATCTGCTCCATTGTAGAGAGGAAATTATTTATATTGTCAGAGTCAGCTGATCATTGATTTCTTAATTACATGCTTTCCCTCGAGGCTCTGACAACTGATATACTGTACAAGGCCAATGGTGAAGGGGGAGTCTTCCAGTCGCTTATCCATGACTTATGGCTAAGTTGACTCGCTCAGATGGCTCTCTTTTCTCTGCCAACGGCTTTTCGACACAACAAACACTCAAACACAAGTATCATCTTTCTCCCTGGAGAATAGTGCACACAGAGAGGCTCAGAATGCAGTGGCAATCTGTGGAAACGCTTTCATTGCTGACAACCAAGAGTAATAAAACACCCGGTGCTGCATGTTGCAACAAACCATTTTCTTTCGTTTTTGTGCTTTGAAGTGGTTGTAGCCATTGGAAACACGATGGTGTGTTTGGGTTGCGACAACAAATTTAGTAAAGCTTTGAGGGATTGAAAGTGTCGATAATTTAAAGTGAAAATTCAAAAAAAGCAACGCTGGGCTGTTTTAGTGCCAGAGAAACCAGACTTCATAAGTCGAGTTCAGTCTGGAAAGTTATTCTTAAAAAGGGAATATTCTTTACCCGTCGCTTTTAAATGGAAGGTACAGTAACAAAAATGATTTGGGACCGTTTTCTGTCAGTTTAATGTAAATTTAGGGATTTTAAATGCGACTGGTCCTTTATGCTGATCATTAAAAAATATTGACCTCTAAAAAACTTTATTTCAACTTCACTTCTTAGTCATCAACATTTTTAGCCAACTGGCTCTCATTTATTAGATAGTTTTTTCATCTTCTTATAACAATAAAAAATGGAATGACAGCCATAAGAAAAAATAGGACACGGATGTTGAATTTGAACAATTAGATATGTGACACCAACCCAATCCAGAAGTGGCTGGTGGAGTTTTCTCCAAACAGATGTATACCAAAAGACCGACCAAACGTATATTAAGTTATCACAGCATTATATTTATATGAATGCCAACAACAACAAACATTATAAAAACACTTTATAAAAACAAAACATAATTTAATGTGCAGGTTTATTTTTTTTACATAAATCTTGCCCTTCTCAAATCTGTGTTTTGCATGGTCCAATATTATTTCACGAACCTAAAAAAATAATGTACCACTTTAATAATGGAGAAGCTATTAGTCAGCTTTATATTTTTCAAAATATATAAAAACTATTTATTTTCTGAGAATGTGTTAATGCAATTATGCAAATTAAAAAACACCAAGAAATCGTACACTATATTGTATTATATTTCACCTGAATCCCGGATTGTTCATTCTTCGTGGTCTTTTCTAAAAAGTGCTTTAAATCAGTCCTACCTGTCTTTATACATGCTGGGTAAGATCCTGAAGTTTTAAAAAGGATGCAGGGAAAGCAAAATAAAGTGTTAGCCTCGCTACATGCTGTTAGCCAAGCCTTCTTCCTAGGTCCTGGAAAAGGACAGTTCTTGCACCCTCTCTCTCTCTCTCTCTCTCTCTCTCTCTCTCTCTCTCTCTCTCTCTCCGTCTCTCTCTCAGCTCTCTTGCACCCAGAGCTCTCCTATACCTTTTTATTGCAAAGGAGCAACTGCAGATGTACAACTTTAAACAGAGGTCAATGGGCAAATTTTTGTGCCCTAGGGCCAAAGTACATCACAGATCCAGCAAAAAATGGAATGACACTTTACTAGTCATAAAGATTAAATATTTGTGTTGCACATCTAAAAAAATATATATATATTCATATATTTCGAAATATTTTACATTTTAATTTAGAATTAAAACACTTTAACCATTTATACGAGTTCAACAATGAAGCAGAGTGCGAGGTATTAGAAGTAGTTTCTAAAAAACCTAATAAACTTTCTCCACTGAAATTGTTTCACCCAAGGCTAAAGATAAGAGAAGCTTATTGGGAGAGGGATGCCCAGGTTCTTTCTTTATTTACATCACATAAGTAAAACCATTTTAAACTTTGATGCTTATATATGGTTAAATGACTTTCTGTTCCAGAGATAAGTACAAAAAAGATTAAACATTCAGATGCGAATATGTCTCTTAGATGACTTTAGATCAAATCTGGATTACTGGTCTCTAGGAGAGAAAAATATGAGGATGCAAAATAAGACAAAGTCTGACATAAAATGAGGTAAAATGTCATCAGTATTTTTCTCTTTGGCACACATAAGGTGCCAGAATAGACGGTGCTTACTAACCTCTGACTGGAGCTTCACTTTCTAGTATACACAGAACATGATATCCCAGGTCCTCTCTCAGCCTGGTTCTAAAGGTTTGTTTATGTCACACGTCAGCTCAGAAACATTCCTTTGTTGAGATTTATGAGGTTCATTACCTTCACTTTTAATACAAGAAAAAAGAAATGGAGAGAGAAGTGGTTTAATCTTGCCAATTTATCACAGCTATAGGTGTTCTCTTCACCCACATCAGCAAGATCACAGTGCCTGCATAGGAACGCTGTACACCAGAGATGGCAGCTTTGATAGGAGGCAAGCATGCTGAATTTGGCAGTGTTAAATTGTGGAAGGCTATTCACTTTCTTCTGAGTGCCATTTGGAAACTTAAAAAAAAAGGGTTCAGGGCATTTTTCCAGTTACATAGCACAAGCCCCAGAGAGGAGACAATAAGACCCAGACAGGCTTAGGAGTCCAGCAGCATTTCCTCCCTCAATGGGAACATGTCTTGGACAGACACTCTAGTAGTTTTGTCTTGTATGTTGCTATCTGTGCTAGCTGCAGAGCGGAGGGGGTTTGTGCCAGGCGAGGGTCCGCAGGGACTGTTGGAATAGCTGGGCCTGGAGGAAGTTGGTCCTGGTCCAGTGGGGCGATCTGGGCTTGGTGACAAGCCAAGCTGTCTACTGCAGGGACGCTGGGAAAATGTAAATAAGACTCTGATAAGGCCTATTGTTTTCATTCCATTCTCATCCCAGCTGAATGACCTGCTCCCCAGCCACAGAGCATTTTATCTTGAGAGAAGGAGGGGAAAAAATGGAAAGGGTGGGGGTGTGAGAGATTTAATAGCCCCCATAGGAAAATAAAAAATAAACTCGCTGGACTCTTCTGTTGTTAGAGCTAATTCCTCAGAATTTGATGTCCTACTTTGAAATGTAACTTTTAGCAAAACTTCAGGAAGTTCGGGAAAAAGCTGTTAGAATAAAGAGATTTGCTTAACAGTCAAATGTAATTGCATTATCTGACATAATCTTTTGTTTTCTGTCAAATACGGAATGAATCAATGTTTGATATTCTCTGTCAGAAACTGACAGTTATTACTATGTTTTCGGTGCACATTGTTTACCCATTGGCATTGCTGATTCCTCCTGAGAAAAGAAACATGGTTTTAAGCAACTGAAATAACTTGCCCTCTATTAATCTGAATTCTTGCAGGGAAATAGGCTGTACAAGGGCCATTTGAAAAAAGCCAGACTTACTTAATTCTTTTCTCTCTTTTTTTTTTTTTTTAAGCACATGTACGCACTTTGCTCAGTTTTAGCAATCCCCCTTTAGGGGTTGTCTGCTTTTGTTATGGTTCGTCAAAGAGTGAAAGGTGTTTTGAGAGTTATTTTGTGGCCTAATCTAGGGGTCATTACTCACCTCGCTCAGGTGGAAGCTCAGGGAGGACAGCACTGCATTCCAGCTGTGGTCTCTCCTGTTAGAGGACTTGACAGGTCGAGTCTGGCCTGGTGAAGGGGATGTAGGGAGCGAGGGAGCGGCGGCTCTCCCGGGAGGGAAGGAGGGGGAGGACTAGAGTAGAATGTGAGCTGGCACGGCATTATCTCCAACTGTTGTTGCATTCCTTAATGATCAAGTGCTGGAGGAGCATCTGTTATGAAAATGTGCATGCATAAAAAGCATGCCTTATGTGTTTTTTTTATTTTTTATTATTCCTCTTTATACAGCACACAAAATATGAATTTATTTTTGTCTTTGGGAGAAATAAAATCATAATTATTGCCCTAACATTGTGCAGAGAAGTTTGATGTTCTGATGAGGAATCCTGTCCCACCCAGTGGTGAGAGTCAGGGAAGTATGGCTGATCTTTGCTGCTCCTGTAGCCCTTAACCTCTGTTTTAAGATCTGTGATCTGTATGCCACGTGGGGAGTTAACACACACAGAACACACAGGCTTTTCTCCTTCTCTCTCTCTCAGGGTCAAGGGGACAAACTCTGAGTTGGGAATTGGAAAGTCAATAAAGCAGAAGTAATATTATAATGACCCTGAGCTAAAGATGTCCCGTTGACCTCCATCTTACATGGAGGAAGTGGACAATCAAACAAAACGGTGACTCTGCTTGATCTCCCCAAAAGCCATCCATAAACAAGGCCACAAGAAGTGCTGACCCCCTGTTACTCCCAGTTCCTCTGAAGTCTGTGTGTTTGTCAGGGGGAGCAATGCTGTTTGCTTTGTGGAAGTGGGCAAGAGATATAACAGAAGGATAAAAGGAAACAACACATGTATACATCCTTCACTGAATAAATCTTCCCTCTGTTTGATGTCAAGAATGATAATGGTGAACTTAGAGGAGTCCTGTTTGTTCCATGTGAAAGACTCCTGAATCGGCTTTCTTCCTGTGTGTGATTTTGTGCAGAACAGTTTAGACACACACTCATACTAAATATTGGGGTTTTCCTGACTTAAAACATTCTACATTATTTAATAGAACAACGAGAAATAATTACAGTGGATATTGAGGAAAATATAAAATAAAATTTTAGCCTTTTTTTTGTTTTTGCCCTTTTGTCTTCCTTATCTTCTGACACAGTGTGCAGAGCATTTGTAGAGCTGGGAAAAAAGATATTGTCTCAGTAAAAACAATCATTTTTAGAAATTATGAAATTGAACTATCTAAAACGGGACCATAACTTTTCATTACTAAATAAAAAGACCACACAGACAGGCCACACTGATAACAGGATTTTATGGTCACAGGCCAGTTAGGCTCTTGGTATGTAACTCCATGCCTTAAATCTCCCAAAACCTTGTAGGATGGTTTTGTTAGGTTCTAAATAAACTAAAGTTTAGATTCTAGAATGTTCGTTGGGGAAAAAAAAAACTGCACAGAGCAACACTTGATGAACACGGAAGAGGCAGCATCATGCTTTTTGATGACTTTTTTTAATATGGAAGAAGATTTTTTGTCAAAATAAGTGTGTGTATTGTTTTTATTTAATTACATAGCACATAAGTCACATTAAAGCTGGGAAAGCTTTTTGAATAATTTATCATGGTGTGTTGTGTGTATAATGGCATTTCAAGGGATCTATTTAAGGTCCACATCCACTTTACAGTTGCAAAATTGAAACACATTTGAATATAGTTTTAAGATCGTGCATCCTCAAGATAAGATAATTAAAACACACAATAATATACACATATATATTTATTTAAAAATACTACTTAGTTCCTTTGAGTCTAACTTTGCTCCAGACAGAAGCAGTTTGCAAAAGGAGTGGCTTAAGGTGGAGGATTGGAGCCTTTTTTCTGCTGTTGGTATTTGATGGGAACAGGCTGAACCCGGGACAGCACAGAGATGATGGAGGCCTGGGTCAGCCAGCCCAGTATGTTCTTTATCAGCTACAACAGCGACAGCATGGCAGATTGCAGCCATTCCTCCTCTGATTCATTGTCTACTGGACAAATGTTAATTGTTTTCATCATTGGCAGCTATGTGAACATTTGGACATGTCCAGTATAAGCTTCTTGCCTCCCGCTTAATGTGCGTCTCTGCCCTTATGCTATCCCCACAATGCTGTGTTCCCTCCTCATTCCAACCTTGGCTCATCTTGTAACAGTCAGGCACAGACTCTTTTAATGTTTCCTATCCAATATAATATCATTATTTTAATTTTATACCCTGACTTTCCAGTTATGAGTGTAGATATATAACATCCAGAGAATTAGGAAACAGAAGCTATATCCCATATGCATTCAGCCATTGTGTATGGGAACGGGTACCTACACTATAATGCAATGCATATCAAATATGAAAAAAGGTCCAAATTGATTATAGAATTTTTTTTAAATGTTCCTTTTTTCATTTTCCTGTTTCAGAATCTTCTTGCATGGAGAAGCTTCTTTCTAAAGACTGGAAGGAGAAGATGGAGAGACTCAACACCAGTGAGCTGCTGGCAGAAGTAAAAGGTAGAAATAAAAACAACATGTTCTATCTTATGGGTTTGTAGTGTGCCACACCATAGACACCAACCTAAAATAACTGTGTTGGGAATGTGTTTAATCCATCATCAAAACATTATTACAAAAAGAATGAATAAAAACAACTGCACCATAGAAAATCTTTAAAGTTTACCAGAAGACATGTGGGGTTAAAGGAAATCAACATCTTTTTTAGTGACAGCTTTTGGATTGCTATAGGTAAATAAAAACCTGATGAACGTCCTATATGGCAAGTTTGTATCTAGAGTTTAAACTGTTGAGAAAAAAAGTTTCTTTGCAATCTGACTGAACAGTGGATTATTTCTATGCCTACACTTACGAGGCTGTTAGACACAGCCCAAATGACTTGGTGTTATAACCAGTACTTGAGTTGAGGGGGGATGAGGGGGCGTGGCATAAAATCTTAAAAATCATCCCCCTTCTTAAATGACCATCCCCCATACCATCCCGTGTGACATTTTATCACTGAATGTGTAAATTTCTATTATATATTAGGGTAATGGCAATAATATTGCCCATTCAACATTTGGAAGGCTGTGTGCTTATGAATAGTGCACAGCCTGCCGTCAACAGCTAAGTGAATTTCATAAGTCTGGGACAATAAATGTGAAAATAAGGAGGGGAGGGACTCTTTGGCAGGTTCCAGGTTCTAAGTTTAACATATTAAGCGTCAGAAATGATCTAGAATGGTGTTGATAGCAAAATCGGGAATTGGCATCCACTGAGCAGAAAATGTATTCATCGCACACTGACTGTAGCACATCGACTGAAACGTGTCTCCATACTAGGAAAATACAATTAATTCAAATTTATCTGTCCACCAAAACTATCCCTTTTAAGGCATCCATGTATAAGAAATATGAAAACCTTACGAATATATTTAAAATTTGCCTTTTCATTCATATTTCAATCCATTTTCTCATCAATGGGCGTGATTTTAGGGCGATGGGCGCTCCCACGACAGGGGAGGTAATTCTCGACACAACAGAGGAAACCCAGAGGAGAGAATCAAAGGTTTTAAAAATGCATTTTAGTTAAGCAATTTAAGACACGTGTTAAGATTATTATCTTGAAAGAACTGCGAAATGTGATGTTGATGTCTAGCCAATCGTCATAAATGAACTGAATGTTGACATCTGACTGTAAGGTCCCTCGTGAGACTTGCAGAATGCCTGTTTTCAGATCAATGGTAAATATAGTTCCACAGACCTGTTAGAATAGTTTAACTCACTCATTGCAGCATGAAGCCTAGCTTACTTTAATTTAACCAATAGAAGCAATACTGATTTTCTCATAAACAGTCTATTTAAATAAATAAATACAAATGAATATTTGAAAGGTGAGTAAAAATACTAGATCTTATATAGGCTTATTTCATTTTCAGGCTAATTCTAACGTATTAGAATTTGTCAGCAGTTTTTTTTATTATTATTATTATTATTTCAGCTGTTTCAATTTAATTGATTGAATTTGAAAAATAAAAAAAAACTTCACTTGAAAGGATTCAGATATTAATTTGCAATATTTTGTGAGGTTTTGTTCCAAATAGATTCATTGCCAAAAGATTTTCCAAAGTAAAATCAAAGAAGTGGCACACCATGACTATAAATCTGATCCCAGTGGGAAATCTATCCTCTGCATTTGTCCCTAACTGTGTAGGGGCAGTGATCCACTTTATAACTATGTGCATCTTTGTTGGTGGTTTATCATATAAATATTTTAAAGTCTTTGGCAAAATGTGAAAAAAATTCAAATGCTACGAATACTGATGCATATTATAGAAATGACAGACTTTTTATTTTATTTTTTTTAACTACATTATGTTTCCTTCTTCAAACTTTTAGGTATTTTATATCTTCATTGTTTTACCATTACCATCCCTTCCCAAAAAAAGGCTCACATGTGCCACAATCCTGCAGCTCCCATAACTGTTGAAGTCAAAATGTGGTTTACGTAAGCAGAGCTCTGTAAAGCTGAAAGAAAAAGAGACTAAGATAGGAGATGAGAGTAGACAGTATGGAGACAGTAACAGCTGTCTCCTTGGTGAACTCGTGTTAGAGTGGAACGTCTCCAGTGTTAACAGTGAACGCCCTGCATGGCGTGTTGAGCGCACTACAAAAAAACTGCCCAGTACTCCCCCAAAATTTCTGTTTATTACAGGGTGAGTTGAAGGTGGGCTGAGGATGGGCAGGGCTCCTGCTTACTCCTTGCACTGACTGTTACTGAGCGCAGGCATGTTTATGTTGAGCAGAAAAAAAAAACAGCTTGGTGATAGCACCAGGCTGTCACTGGCTCCTGCCAGTGAGGTTCCTTATAAGAAAACTGTTCTACTATTTTATGCCTCTAAAGAATATATTATTATAAAAGGTTTAATTAATAAATTTTATTATGTTTTTGCCCCATGGGGTCCAAAGAGACAGTCTATAGAGGATTAACCTATTGCAAACTTAGGCCCTGTTTGCATATTGTCACATAATAATGTTCAATGTTTTTTTTCAATCATCAGTATCTTGAAACACGTCTGTTTGGCTTTACAAAGATCACTAAGAAAAAGACCACGGGTATTGACCTCATTTATGACAGAATGTTTAAAGCAGTTTGAATCGTTTGATCATTTCACTTGTGCTATGTAACAATAATTTTGCAAATCAATTAATCTGTCGATTAATTGGATAGCCAAAGAATCCTTAAATAAGACTTTTTCAAAATTAATTCAGGTGAAGCTCAAAATCTTCCCCTTGAGTAGTTTTAGACTGAGCATATTGACATTTCAATATATATATATATATATATATATATATATAAGCTGATTTCTTATGATTTTCAAGTGATGACGGGGAAGCGGGCAGTATCTTTTAACAGACCAAGGAACTTATAATTAGAGAGCAAAATACTGACTTTAAGGAAGCTATATAAGTCTTCTCTCATGTTGTTATCCAATTAAATCAAATAATCCTTAATGACATAAAATAAAAATTTGTGGTCAAATATTTTTCAAAATGATTTGGTTTGTGTAAAAACATCTTTTCTCAGTAGTATTCTTATTTTCTTTCTAGGGAATATCTAAAAAGATTTCCTGATTTAAATCTGTGACTGTTTTCTTTAATACTGATATGTGTGCTGTATATGTACGGCTATCATTTAGCTGTATTAAATTACATTTTCTCTTCTTGCTGAGGAATGCAAAACCAGCTGTTTAATGCTCTAATATTCACTTGCAATAACTTAAATGAACTGAAGGGTAAATCATGGCTTGGTAAACTAGATTCATTGTATCTGTGCTAGTGCACTATATGCCAGAGCAGATCAAAGAGCATAGTGTAAAATGTTTAAAATGATTTAGCCTTTTGAAATTTGGTGTTAAATTACAGGCTGGCCATTTCTGCTGTTTGATGAATGGAAATGGGAAGGTTACTTGGTGGTCTGTAAACAGGTAGGGAGCCTGATAATAAACACTATGGCCTCTGTGTGTTGATGAGTTATGGAGACAGTCCATACACTGCAGTTACACATATAAATGCTTCTCCTATCACAGAGGCAGCCTTAGATTTTTAATTAGCATGCCATTTCATATGACTGTAGACATTTCAAAGGGCTGCTTTGTGCTCACCCTTACAAATGTCTCTCTCTCTGCGTTTGATGTCTGCCTGATGTAAATACGGGCAATTAAAAAGAAGCCCAGGGTTGGAGATGCACAAGGTCTGCCTAATTAAAACACAAACAAAGGTACCGAGCAGAAAACACCTTATGATTAAGATCTAAAGTGTTATGATGAATCAGAGGTTCCATTAATCGTTAGGTTAAAATGTGTACAAAAGGCAAACATACCTGTAGGTGTTGAAATGAATAAAAGGTTGTAGAAAATAATGGCTCACGTGCAAATAAAGAGTACAGTGCCCAGTGGACGAGTGACCTTGTATCTTCTGTGCAGGATTTTTTTTTTTTGCCCATTATGCCAGGCTCTTTTAAGTCTTTCCTCTGTGTCATCGGAATCTTGAAGGCCAAGGAATTGTGCTCTTGCAAAAGCGTGCAATGGAATCTGACTGGTGTGGAAACAGCTGTTTTGATCCAGTTGTTGGAAGACAAAGCAAAAATGAAAATTGATTAGTTTGACAGAATTTAACCCGAGGTTTTCCTGATGAAAAGAGACATTCCTTCAGCGCAGCTTTGTTCCAACTTGCCCCGCATGGTGTATTCCGTTGAAGTCATCACGCACGTACAGTAAACAACAAAACACGACAATTGTATCAGCAAAATCAGAGATTGCTTTTTGAGCACTGCTAACCCAACCATTTAACTTTTAGAGATGACAGAAGTATAATTATATCTTATTGTTGTGTGAATGCATGGCTGCCTTTTTCTTTTTAGCATTTAAACTTAGCACAAAACAAGCAACATGATCCCGCGCTTAAGGGAGACATGTAGAATTGTGCTGCTGAGGGTTAATGATTTCAAATCTCCATCTGCCTTTTCTTGCGAGCTGCTGAAGCTTAGTATTAGTAAGACCAGGCAAAAGAACATTTGTGAGGGAGCATTAGAAGCGGATTTCTTTTCAACTGTTTGTTTTCATACCTGAGCTTAGCTGTCAATCTGCAGGAACGATGAAATCTCCTGAACAAAACCACAGAGGAAGAAAAGGGAGGCTGACTGGAAGGGCTCCAAACCACACAAAGTGATAATAGATGGCAAGGTGGATGGAGTTCTTGAAAAAAAAAAAAAAAAGTAGGCCAAGAAAAAAGAGTTCACATGTTTATACTTATATAAATGTTTCGCCCCCATTACAAGGAGCACAGTAGGGCATTTATAATAAATAAGGCACATGGTGTTTGAAATGTATACAAATCTAGTGTCCAGCAGTAGATAAGTGTCCCCTCTGTTCCACGCTTAAAATTTAAACTCAACAGAGCTGAAGTTTCCCTGCCGGGTGCCAGCTTACTGCCTAACTAAAAAAAAAAAAACTAAGCATGCATTCTACTCAAGCATTTACACAAGCAGAGTTTAAAAGCGGTTTAGCTTTAACAAGGAATGTATTCATTTCTTTGAAACTTGTAGAAAATAAAAAGAATAATAGAGAAAATCAACAAAGCTTTAAAACATTAAGCGTTATAGCCGCGGCTTGAATACTTAAGCACAAAAAATCAAAGCTCCTGCGCTGTCACAATCAATTTGAGAATGGTTTCTATGTGACAGAGCGTCGGGTGCACACAGACAGCCCTGCAATGGGCAGATAAGTGCAAGCTCTTTAGTTGGAGAACAGAGGGCAGGGTAGTGTGTCTTCTGAGACGGATTTGGTACAAACCCTACCTGTGGTGGCTACACTGCTGCTCAGACAGAAAGGACTCCACTGTGTGAACACAGACCCTGCATTGTTGGGAAGTCTTGCTTCAAAACAAATTTATTCATGTTTAATTTTAATAGATGTGCCACAAAAGTAAACTTGTTTGCAGTTTACACACTTTAGAAAGCTCCAAAATTGTAGACCCCCCCTCCCCGATTTGTTTTCAATATGTTCAGTATATTTTATCAATGTACGGTATTGCAGTTATTCTGTCTAACTCAAATGTATTTACAAAAAAAAAAAAAATCACAAATAGGACAAAACTGTATGTGTATGGCTGCTCCAGTCAAACCAAAATTGCTTCAGTTAGCATTTTCTCCTCAACACTTCAGTCAACTGTTTGGCCTGTGCACTCAGGTGAAATATGAGCTCCAGTAAATCATTATTCCTCAGGCCACATTTGCCAGATGAATGCATGGGAGTGTTAGACTGTGTGTTTTTCTCCTCTAATGAATTGAGGAATTTAGCTTGTGGCAATGGGGGTAAAAAAGGGTGGTATTATATCCCTGTATGTTTGTGTACATGTGTAACAGGG
>NW_015150581.1:516207-607583 GCF_000732505.1 Cyprinodon variegatus
GATGGATGGATGGATGGATGGATGGATGGATGGATGGATGGATGGATGGATGGATGGATGGATGGATGGATGGATGGATGGATGGTATATTTAAGTAAATATGTATTTTCTTTACATCAGAATTAAACAAAAACTCTCCCTCTCTTGCTTCCATGATGTAATGTAGCACATTTTTCAGACTGGTGTAACTCACACAAGCCTCTTTAAATCACACACAAAACCTTGGCGTAATACCAGTTTGTTTAGATATGTTGTCTTCTTGCAGCAGCAACTTCTGACCTCCCTTTACTTCAAGTTTTTCATTCATCTGTTCTATTCATTCTGCCAACATACCATTGCAAATTAAGTGCTTTTATATGTCTTTTCTTTTTTACTTTTAAATGTCCTATCAGTAGGGATCAAAGGTTAGGGTTTCAAATAATATTTTATTGTTTGAAAATGGCGGCAGCATTACTTTTTTTCTTTTTTTCCTTGTAATTTATAATCATAGTTTAAGATTCTTATTAAATTGAATTTTTCCTCACGCTTGTTTCCCCACCCAGTAGTTTACAAGCTTTGTTGCCTCTTCAAAAACCTGATAAACACATTTCTATAATATTAAAGGTCATTATGTCCTGGCACTTTTAGTTTACTCTACAAAGAGAAACCATTAGCCTTGCAAGGTTAGAGGGTTCCACCATAATAGGAAAAACAAAGATATATAAATCGACCAATTAATTTCTCTTTAGGTGCTTGAACAACTATGCAGGTGCTAATGTAGATTCCATCTGATCAAAGTGAATAGATACTATGCTCATAGTCTGTTGAATTTTCAATTATTTCTCCTCTTTTGGTCTGGTGATCAGGATTAATTCAAACTGCAGACATTGTTGATACACTTATTCAACAAAGACAACTGGCTGAAAGACTGGGGATAAATCTCCTTTGCACAAATCAGGAAATCAAGCACATTCTGATGAATTTATCAGTTGTGTTCAACCTGTGGATAAACACTTTTTGAAAAGAACAAGATAACATCTAGCTCCTAATTTACTTCGAAGGCTTTGCAGATAGTAAGCCTTTGACTTGATCACTGTTTGACAGGCTTTATGCGAGCAGGACCTTGAACATTGTGCATTCTCTCTATATCTTCTGGGTGCAGAGTTCAAATTTCTCATAATAGTTGTGTGGGATAAATAGATATACTTTGAGAAAACCTTTCTTGTACATCAATGTCTGTTACCAGCGTATTTGCCACCTCGCAAACATTGCATGATCTTCCATCATGCCAGAATAACAGTTTTGTATGCATTTGTATGTTGAAGAGTCATGTAAAGATGAATGCTATATAGTTAAAAGAGCAGAAAGTTTCTGTGTTGAGTATTTTTTTTTTTAAATATGAATATCAGGGTCATTTCATCCCCGTGGAGTAATGTGCTTAGGTCAAGCCTGTATCTTGTCTTTGATGAAGTACCTGGTCCAGTGTCATGGATAGACAGCTAAGTGCTGGAGCTATTACATTAGCATAATTATACTGTAGAGCAAAGCTTCCTCTATCATCAAAATATTAGTCTCCATCAGCATTCAGCACGACCAGCAGAAGTGCCAGCTTATTAATAACCACTCCAAAGTACCAATCTGAAAAAATTATTTTCAACAACTGGGGAGGAACAGGTAACACACTAAAGCAGCAATGAGCCGGTAAATATTCAGATTCATATCACTTTAAGTGGTATTTCTGACCAGATCAGTGAAAGATTTGCAACACTCACATTAAAGCATGCCTCCAACAAACAAATAATCAGGATCTGCACCTGTTTATGACATATGTATATTTAACAAGGTTTTGCATAAATTTTTCAGTCTATTTATAAGTAACATTAAGCACCAGTTGAAAACAGAAAACTATATTAACATCTAAAATGTGATTTATTCTATTGAAATACAGTAAATGGCCAATAGACTGCAATCAATTGCTATATTCAAGAAACCAGGTTAAAGGAATAGTACACCCAAAACATGATTAGCCTTCATTTTCTACTCACCCCCATGCTGAACAACACTCTGGAGTACTTTTTTGATATCTCAAATGCATCTGGAGATCTGGGAGGCTTCTTGCTGTCTGCTGACATTCAAATAATGGAGGTCTATTGTGCCCGAGACAGAAAGGTCCATAAAAGTCCACAAAAAACGTTTCAATATTCCTCCATACTGCTCGTCCAATGTATTCCAAGTGTCCTGAGTGGGTAGCATCCAGAATTTACTCGAAACGAAGTAATTTAGAATGTTTTTAGAGCATAAACAGTAGTGTATAGGATTTCCTGAAAGCGCGCACATGCGCGTTCACGACGCTACGGAAGCCGGCAGACCAAACCAGCGCATTCAGCTCGGCAAAGAACTCATGCTCTTCCTCAACACTGAAGTCCTCAGACATTTTTCTTTTGTTGTTTCTTTCTTTGCACAGGTAAACAGCACATTTCTTCTTCTACGCTTGCATTATTGGCAGAGCAGACGCTGAATGCGCACTTTCATCTGGTTTGGTCTGCCGGCTTCCGTAGGCTCGTGAACGCGCATGTGCGCGCTTTCAGGAAATCCTATACACTACTGTTTATGCTCTAAAAACATTCTAAATTACTTCGTTTCGAGTAAATTCTGGATGCTACCCACTCAGGACACTTGGAATACATTGGACGAGCAGTATGGAGGAATATTGACACGTTTTTTGTGGACTTTTATGGACCTTTCTGCCTCGGGCGCTGGGCACCTCCATTATTTGAATGTTAGCAGACAGCAAGAAGCCTCCCAGATCTCCAGATGCATTTGAGATATCAAAAAAGTACTCCAGAGTGTTGTTCAGCATGGGGGTGAGTAGAAAATGAAGGCTAATCATGTTTTGGGTGTACTATTCCTTTAAGATCATTTTAGCATCAGCATTTGGGTAGGTCTACACCTTAGCCATAAATCCACGGACATAGCCAAAAACACTACTTAGATAGACTTGGTGTTACTTAGGCTATGTTCACACAGCAACCTGAAGTGACCCAAATCCAATTGTTTTGCCCATAGGCAGCCTGTATCTGATCTTTTCATGGCGGTCTGAAGAACACAGATAAGATCTGATTTTTTTCCAATGGGACCCAGGCCACTTGGCCATGTGGTCCTGAAGCAAATACGAATCTGATCTTTTAAAATTCAACCTGTGTCTGAACAGCCAGGTCGGATGAATGCGACCTGGCTGTATTGAATGTGTCATCAATACTTAACAAAGATCACTATTCTGCATCTAACTACACAGAAGCAGTAACAAAAACAACAACCATGGCGGACGATAATGCGTGTGGATGCAGTTCACACTGCAGAACACATACAGGTCACATATAATTGGAAATGTGAACAGTCACACAAAAGAATTTCATTTCACAAAAAAATCTGAATTGAGCATTAACCCCTGCAGTGTGAACATAGCATTTGTTTGTCCTGATAATATCCCTGGGGGAAAAAGTTACACCACTCACCATTGACCTAGACAGTTGATACAATTAAGGATGTACTCTATTCATGCTTTTATTTTTTGCCATATACTGACTCTTCTGTCTGAATTAAGCTAAATCAAATCTTGATGGAAAAAGTATTTTTCAAGCTGTTACCGCTTAGTTTTTTGAGCCTGTAAAAATTCTAGTTTGGTTTCCTGTTCTGAACTGACAGAAGTGGCACCTAGGGCAGCCATTTGCTACTGTTATCAACCTGCTTTAACATTCATTATGTTGTTAGTTTGAGAGACAGAATTTTACATTTGTTTGCACTTGTCTTTACTTTTGACATTTTGACAATTTTATACCCAACTGTAGTTATATGGGTACTTTATCTGTCATGTATCATTTTGTATCACAAAAACCAAAAAGTTGTTTGTGCATGAAAATCTTAGTGGATCAGTAATTTCAGAAATACTCTGACTGGGTTGAAATCCCCCAAATCTCCCTTCTTCCCATTTCTAATGCTGCTTTAAACTTCAGGCAACTGAACTTCAAGCTGCTGCAAAGGTACTTAATAAAATGATCTGTGATGGTGCAGCAGGCAGGCATAGTGACTGAGAGGGCCTGCTAGTCACCACTTCTGCTTGTTAATGAGATTTTATTGGCAAGATTAACAGCCTTTGTATCATAACAGTGGCAGCAAGCCAGGTAAAACAGCTGCTGCTCATATTGTCTTGGTTGTAGGACACAGAGGCATGTTAACACCGTGTTACTGGAAACACATATGGCCATGTAGCAATGCTGCATGAGTTAAAAGGCATATAAAACTTTTTTTTTTTAAATGTACATCCTTCAAAGAAGAGGGAAAAACCAGATGAGGATATATTCAGCAATGTTAAGTACTTTATTTGAAGATGAAATCATTAATCGAGTGGCTATAGGTGCCAAGAGAAGCAACTTGCATTAAATGAATAGAGCCCTTTGTATTTGCTGCAAATGTGTGAACAAAGGGTTATACGACTGCAAAGTTCACACACACCTGCATTTATTTAGAGCTCTGACAATTTTATTGATTGCAGAGGTGTACATTCACAAATCTTTGGCAGAAAATGAAAGTGAAAGCACTGGCTTTTAAGCTATTTTTCAGAGTTTGGATATAGCTTTAGGAAACATCCTAATTTACTTATGACGGCGGCTCAGCATATGGAAGCCTCCACAATAGCTGAATGGTAGGAAGACAAAGAAATTCCAGTCTTCTGCTGATAAAAAACTCAATTCAAATTGAGTCATAATAGTTCAGCTGTCTTGACCAAAGGAAGGGGAGAGAATAGGGTGCCTTGTGATTTTCCCCCTTTTCGCCCTCACCCGCCCTCACTTTTCTTCTTCTTTCTTGTGTCTGAATCTTTTATCTGTGTATTCACCCGGGGCTCTTCAAAGTAACAAGCCTCCTTCTTTTTCTCCGGTACTGGACTTGGAACCCAAATTAGAGACTGCTTGATTAGAACGGAGAGGAGGGAGCCAAGAGAGAGAGGAAGATGTGGGTATTGGACAAAACAAATCGCACCCCTACAAAGTGCCTTTTATCCAAAGACCCCAAGGCTCAAATACCCCCTTCCCTACCCAAGCAACTGTGGCCCTGCTCGTTTTTGTCTTATCATTTATTTAGTCACTCGTTGATGTTTTCTGTCTCACTCTTTTAGATTAGAGAAAGAAGGAATTTGTTTTCTACGGTAAATGCTAAATGGCGAGAAACTGCACAACATAAGTTATCTGGCTTAGGAGTAGGTCAGGAATTTTTTTTATCTGACCCAATAAAAAGTGCCAGTGCTGTTTGACCACTCCCTCCTGGGTTCTATCTAAGGGTGTCATCCTACAGGTCCTCAGTCCGTCTACTGAGGGGGGTTTCACAGCATGTTAGGTTAGGTCTAGTTTCTGGGGTTTATATAGCGTCAAGGCATCTCTAAGCTGTCTGTCTGCCATCGGAAGCTCAATGAGAAGAGACATGTTAACAGGCAGACCCCAGGCCCACTGCTGTTAAAAGCCATGCAATATGTAGGAAAACAGCCTCTTTTGTCAGCGGGTTGGTCAGACAGAGACCACGACTCTCCTCTTCTGTACCACCCAATAAAAGTTTTATCTGCATTTTAAAGCTAATCCATTATTTAAAGCAAGAAGGAAGAGATTTTAACACAAACCAGTCAACAAAAAAGCAACATATGCATTAATTTTAAGTCCAGCTGTGTAGAAATTTACCAGTGTTTTTTTTAGTTTTATATATATCCAAAACATTAACAATGCATTTGAAGACATAAGAATGTTTTAGCATTGCTATATACAACATACAAAATAATCCCAAGTACCTCTTGGTTTAAAATAGAAAAAGGCAAAAGCCAAGTGGAGAGGATCCTTCAGGCTTCCCACAGTTTAGCTAAAGATCAAAACAATGAACCCTCTGTTTGCATTCTTGTGGTGTCTGGGCAAGATGAGGCACCCCACTCTCAGAGCTGCCCCTTCAATTTATGCAAAATTACCTCATGCAAATTTTAAGAAAAAAATTGTTTCTGTATATATGCTACTTAATTGCTGGATTTCTTAATTCATTTTATTTCTTTTTCCCACTTCAGAAACGTATAACTAAGCAGCAAGAGAGAGCTCCTTATTGTCTGAAAAGAATGAGTTTGAAACCTAGTCATTCTGACCTGATGACCTCAAGCTGCTCTCTCTGGATGATATTTTCTTTTCATGTTTGCTCCTCCTTCCCTTTTGTACCAGTAGTATCATATCCAGCAAATTAATTAGATATTACTTAATGCTTTTTTGTTTTTACTTGTAAAAGGCAGCCCATCATGGATACAGTCAAAAGTTAATAAAATTGTTGCTGATTGTATCAATTTTTACAGATAAGCCATTCACAACAAGCATAGTCTGGTTAATAAGAAGTCAATTCAGGCCTTGGAAACAGCACACAAGCTGAATGAATGGCTGCTTTTAGGCCCCTTTTTTCATTATAAATGGAGAATTGCAGCTCTCTTCTGTTGCAGCAGGCAGCGGAGGCAGAGTGGGGCAAACTGAGGTTCAGACAAGCCTGCCAGTAAATTGCCCTGAATGGGTTGTGGAGGTTGACAGGCCCTATTAAGACAAACGGTTCTCCTCATCGGAGAGATAAAATAAATCAGGTGTTTAGTCAAATTAAAATAGTTCTAGTGGAGAGGGCCCCCGGGAGCTCTCGGAGAAACTCAAGACAGATGTGGTCAGAGACGAAAGGAAGACACCCAAGAAAGAATTCAGCTTCTTCTTGGCTCCTGGCCAGACCTTCGCTGCACTGTTATCCGGATGTTGGCGCTGTTATCCTTGTTACTCTATGACCTCCTCTTTGTCTCTGTCAGTTTTTCTATTGTTTTTTTTTCTTTTCTCTTATTTCAAGATCAACTTGTCACGCAGGAGTGCAAGACGAAGAGAGTGAGTTACTGTCTAGCCTCTCACTGGCAATTATGCTGGCTGTGTTAGTCAATAGTAGGATCACTTAGCATTGATTAGGTGACGAGTGAGAGAGAGCGACAGAGAAAGTGGCTCAGTCACTTTCTCTTTTTTTAATACAGTGGCCATGAGGCAATGGAGAGATTTAAAGATAATTAGATTTTCTTTTTTATTTTCTTACACCCATTTAAAATTTTCGTATATTTATTAAATGCTTTCTTAGATGACTGTTAAATTTTATTTGGTCCACAAAGTACAGGATCAAGTCATGCTGTTTTGACAGGTTTGTGTGATCTAAACTCTACTCCATTCTGTTGGTGTGATTGTGGTCACATCTAAAACCTGTGTGCTTTTGAAGGCCAGTAGTGACTCTCAACACCTTCTCCATAATAACCCCTGGAAGTCTGACACAAGTGCCACCCCCGTTTTGACGGATCCCTGCAGCTCTTTGTCTGTGTGCCGGTAACAATTCCTTCTCTCTTTCTTTTGAAAGCTGTGAAAACAAGCCACAGCAAACTCGTAAACTCCAGGCTGTGTGTGACCTTAACATTTTCTGGTGAATACTCTGCAGTTGGTTTCTTCATGTGTGCTTTTCTTTGTATTAAATATTTTGTACTCTACAGTGACACAATGTGATGATTGGCTTGTCCAGCATGGATGCTTTGCTAAATTTAACCGTAAACAACTCAGGACCCTTCTGCAGCTTTTCTTCAAAAAATGTATCCCTTGTTATTAACTGATGACCAAAGCTAGCCCAAGATTTAATGGGTAAAAAATATAGAATATAGTTGGGACCTTCCAACTATTATTGCTAACTGCAGCTCAACTTAAATAATTTGTGATCAGTTTGTAATGTATTATTAAATTTACTTCTGATAATGTACAGTGAGGTTTAGGTATATATCTGTCTTTATAGCCAATATCATAGACATGAGTTACCAAATTGACTCCTACTGCTGCATTTCATAATAAATTATTTCACACATGTTGTAAATTTAAATGGGAAAAGCCCTCTTGATGTAATATAATATAATATAATATAATCCATCATACAGTAAACATCTCAAACTTTCAGTAACTCAGCAAAGTGCATGAAAAAAAAAAAATTAGAATATCATTATTAAATGTTCAACTCATTTCACAAAGGTGGCTCTTTCAGTAAAAAGAAAAATGTACACAGAGTAAAGTCACAGAATGGAAAAAAGTTATTTCATTGATTAAAAATTTTTTTTTTATAGGAATGATTAGTCAAAACATGAGATCTTTGTTTGATGTATTGAGCAGGACTTATTAGATCCTGAACACATTTCCAGTGTTATTTTTTGACTCACCCACTGCAATCCAAAACAGCGGTAGTCGCCTTTGTCAGAATAATACTGCTTATAAGTCTCCTGTCTCATCAGATTAACTGAAATTTTGGTGATACAAACACATAGGGGCTTGTATACCTAGATATAATCCAAATACCTCTTATCATAGCTGCACTGGTCATGCACCTTTGTCACATGTTTGTATTTGTGTGAATTGTTATAAACTGGGTAATTACATCCTTATATACAGGCAGTATTTGGAATCACAGGCATTTTAATATTTTGTTCATAATTTGTCCTCAGCAGTTGGCTAAATAAAGAGCAAAAATCCTCAACTAGAAAGCTCATTTTAAAGCAGTAACACCAATATGTTAAAATCACATTATAAACCTCACCTCTCGGATAATTTTGGTTCTACTGGGGGCCTACAGCTAGTTTATAGGCCTTGAGCAGCTGCTGAGTTTCTTTGTTCTTTTAGTTGACTCTAGTTGAGGCCTCCCTTTCAGGTTCTCAATTAGTTTAGCAGAAATGCATCAGAAATATCCTGCATTTAATTGTTGCCCCCTTTAACCTGCTCTGTACAGGTACTCCAGAGGGTCTGGCAGAAAAGGAACACCAGCTCTCCACAATGATCACCCAGCTGATCAGTCTACGAGAGCAGCTCCTGGCTGCCCACGATGAGCAGAAGAAGCTCGCCGCTTCACAGATGGAGAAACAGAGGCAGCAAATGGAGCTGGCTCGACAGCAGCAGGAGCAGGTAACTGCGTTGTGTCTTCCTTTTTAGCACGTTCGGGGATGTAATCACTTTCTCCTTTCGTCTGCGTCTGAGTTAACAGCCTGTTTACTGTCAACATTTTATCCTTGTTATTTACAACAGACACTGTCATTCCCCCTCCAATATTGTTTATTCTATTACCCTCCATGCCTCTGTAATAAACCTCATTAAATTCATTTGTAACAAATTGTCACTTAGATCTTGTTTTTCATGCCTGAGATGTGCCAATAAAAACTTGGAATGCCGAATGATAAGACGTTTAAGTGATGCTACACTCAATATTTCCTCCGATATTTCAGTCATGCTCACTCACCCACGTTTGTGCTGTTGCAGGAAAAACTGTTATTATGACTTGTGCTAACAAATGTGTGGCAATGTGTGAATTAAACATTATATTAAACATGGAAGTCCTCCTTATCTTATAAAATGTCTCCTATTATAACAAGCCGGGCATTAGATTTGCAGCACAAATCTGACCAATGAGCCATATTGTACAAATCAGCAAATTAGCACAGGCCATGAAGTGTGTTAATGTCTAGGAAGAAATAAGGACACTAACTATCCACACGGGCGACACTTTTATTATCACCAGCCACTCTAATGGCTATGAGTCAATTATCAGCAAGGAGTTCACTCAGAGTTTCCTCAGCACACTCTCAAGCTGTCCTGTAGTAAATGAAGAGATTTTCCATATACCTAGAAAAAATACATTTGGTCACAGTACACTAATAATACATTAACTGTATTGATTTTCTTTTTTAATCAATGATAGTTCTCTGCAAACTCCACAAGATCAAAAGCTTTGTAGACACAGCAGTATGACTGAGCAATACTATAAGGCATGTGATGTTATTCTAAAAAGGAGGAATATTAATATATTTACAATGAGCAGGGGTAGACAGAGAACCCGCTGAGAGCTAGAATGTCATCAAGCCATCAAGATACAACGCAGTAATTAACTGTTGACACTCGTGAGGAAACCAGCACAAATTAATTTTGACACATTTGCAGACGGCAGATATCTTACCGAGAACACTTTGTAATTATATATAAAATTGAAAATTAAATGACACTTAAAACCCAGTTGTCATGCTCACTGGAGTGAGCGTGTAGATGGAGGTGGGCGCTCAGATGAGAAAGATTGCAGCGAGGCCTCGCTTTCGCACAGGGGCAGCAGGGACCTCTGTCGGTCACACTTCGGCTGCACCGGGGATCTCCATCATAACCATGGTTGTCTGTTCTGTAAATCATTCATACCATTCACATACAAATGCACGCTCTGCTTTTCTACGCATGCAATTTTACATTGATTCGGAAGAAAACCAAATGGCTTATATTGGAATGAGAGACTCCTTCCAATACTAATGTGCTTTTTTTCCTCCCAGTAATATGCCTGTTTTATTGTCCATCAGCCTTCTGATATTTCAGCAAATACTGTGTCTTGCAAATATGTTCCCTTTGATTCTTTATAAATGTTGTCATGAACCACAATATATTATGAGTTTTACAGGAGAGACTAAGACATGTTTTTGCATGATTTAAAGTGTAGGATAAATGTCAAATGCTTTTCAAACATTTTACCAATAGAAATTTGAAACGTATGATGTAAATAAATGTACAAATTAACAGATTGTTGACCCGTCTTAGGTCAAGATTTTGTATTGTATTTGCAATGTCTCTGCATTATTCTTTGCAGACTAGTATAGGCTTGGTTAGATTGCATGAAGAGTATATGTAAGCAGCAAAAACTTAGATTTGAGGTCTGGGTTTTTACCAGGCCTCTCTAATACATTAGGATTATAAAGCCCTTAATAGAAACTCTAGCAGTATGTTTAGGCTTGTTGTCCTGGTGAAAAGGGGAACCTCAAACCCAGTCTAAAGTCTAATTCAGCTTATAGCAGGTTTTATTTCAAAATGTTCCTATATTTAGCTCAATCTAGCTTACCATCAACTCTGATGTCCATCCTAGAAAGAGAAAAATATGCATCCTTACAGAATGGGACAATGATTCCCATTGAAAAGTGAGTATGGTCAGGGGGATTTGCATAAGTGGTCTTCTCCAACCATTGCACTTTGCAATGTTGGCCAAAAAGTTAAACTTTTTTTTTCCAGCTATAGCATAACAATTACAATGTAAAATTAAAATATGTGACTTGTTTTTAATTTCTCACAAACACGTGATTCCAAAAAGTAAAAAAAAAAATCTGTTTTTTAATCTGCCTATTTTTCATAAAGATCAGGTATGTAAAGTGCAGACATCATTGGTTTCATATCAAAATATCTTCATTTGATTTGTTAATATTGGCAACTGCTGCAGAGTTACACTGTATTATGAGGCCACTGGTCTGCTTAATGCTCTCCTACTCCACCAAACCTTCAATTTATGTTGACAGCTTTTTTTAGGAGACATGTTTTGTGTCATGCTTTTTCTATTTTCAGATAAAGAAATATGCTACATTAGTTTTATTTTAAAGGCAGTTAGTTGCACTGGCTTTTGTTCAGGGATTATTTTAAAACAGAATAATAGCAATTTTATTTTATTTTTTAATCGTATTACCTAAAATCCAGATTGTCATTTCCTCTTCCCAGTATTTGATTATTGCTGCTGGTCATTAACAGAGTTCTATCTGATAAAGTTTGCATTTTTAAGGTTACAAATGGGTAAAAAAAAGTCAAAGGGGTGTGAATATTTGTGAAAGGGATTTTATTGACTTTATGGGAGCTGGCCTAAATTAAATTTTAACCTTTTAATGTTATCGAGAGGGGTGCACAAGTGTTACGCTATACGTTCCTTTTCTCATTTATCTCAGTTTGAGGGATTTTTAAATTTTCTCCTTTGCTTCTGTTTTCAACCAGATTGCACGACAACAACAGCAGCTTTTGCAGCAGCAGCACAAAATCAACCTCCTTCAGCAGCAGATCCAGGTCAGTGCATGCATTTCTGTTGGCCCTCCAAAACGTAGCAGCTTACGCCTCTTACTTTCTGATTACTGCAACATTTCTGCCTCTTCAAGGCAATTAGCCCACCAATGTTGCCACGGTGACTCAGATTAAACAGCATACGTGAGTAAAATCAGACATAAAAGTTACCCTAAATGGGATTTTTTTTGGTGCTATTTTTGTATTTCTTTCCCATTTATTTTTAAAATTTATGTCACACTAACAGTCATTATTCTCATCAAATGTTAATTGCCTATTGGTAATCAAGAGGGTTTTTAAAATATGGAGGTGAATAATTAGCACATCATAATGAACAAAAAAGAGGGGGTAAAAGTAACAACGGCTAATGAGTGCTGCTGAGAGAGAAGAGCCAGGAGGTGGGGGACATGAAAGAGGCTGGTAAATGCCTCTGAAATTAGTCAGCCCCAGAAGGGCAATAATACATGTTTCCATACAGCACACGGCCTGTGGAGACTTATATTTTCTTTATGCTCTGTTTGTGTCTTCATGGTTTACCTAAACTGATGCAAACATTTAAAGTTGCATATTTCATGCTCTTCCTTTCTGATAGTACCACACTATCCGATGTGGTGTACTCTCTTAACGAAGAGTTTCAGCAAAAGACCACCCAGTCAGCTTGCAGCTTGATCTGTTCCGACTGCTCAGGATGATCTGTGGTTGGTCACTCGCACTGGTCAAGGCTGTGAACTTGGCTGCCTTTGTGGAGCTAGTGTTATCCTGTTGGGTATGTTTGGTGTCAGGCACATCCTTCTCCATTCACCTCCTCCCTTACTTGTTCATCTAAGAGTAAACTCTCCCTATTCTCTACTTTCATTAAACATAACTTGGAAGCAAATTGCTCATAAAGTAACAACTTCAAGCACCTTGTTCAGTCAAATATTTATCATTTTTGAAGGAGTTCTTTTCTCTCACATGTTTTTACCAAGGAATTTCATTCTGAGAACCATCAAACTTCTGCAAAACAGTCTGGAGAGTATTTTAAGAGAAACAATTTACTCTTAGAAAACTCTTGAGAGTCCAGTAACCTTAACCTTTAACAGTCAAAAGTTTTTTGAAAGGTGATTCAATACTAATTTCCACTAAAACCTAGTAAAAAGCATAACACCAAAGAGAGTAGGAAAAACTCTTAAATTAAGTATCGTATCCACAAGTGATGGGCTACACCTTCTCACATTAGTGAGGGCCCTTCACTTATAATCATTCAACATCAGGGCACTGCTTTAAAATAATCACCCTTTTAGAACCTCTTGATTTGATCACAAAGTTAAAGAAATGACACCTGAAAATTCCACTTGATGCATAATATCAAAAGAGCTCAGAGGTTTGAGTGTATTGAAATGCTCCTCTGAATATCTATTTCAAACACTTGAGCAGAGATACAAGCAGAGTCCTACGAGCAGAGCCCAGATATCCAGCTTTTCCCCTTGATAAAATGTGCTTTGGATCTGACAGGATTAAAACACACACATCCACAATTAAATAATAGAATCCTGTGCTCAGACCATCTGTTCCACTATCTGCCAGCTTCCCCAGACTGTACTGGGTACATACCACCCAAGTTTTACCTTGTGAAACATTGTTTATGTAACAACAAGTTATTTAATCCAGAGCATGTGCTTTCCTCCACCAAACCATGCATTTTTTTTTTTTTTTGTCATGATGAGGTATTAAGGAAAGTATTTATTTGCAGTTCTGATTTCAATATATATACCTTTTGAAAAAGCTTCTTGGTTATTTTACTACATCTCAGCTTAGCTTATTAGTTCTATATACATGCATTTACCCTGCAGTGTGATTCACAGGGTTGAGAAATTTGGTTATTCTGCTTCTAGCATTAAAAACACTCAAATGTATTGGTAACCCTACTGCCATTAAATAATTTGTGTTTAGCTTAAGGTAAAATGCCAATGGAGAGGGTCTTGTTTAGGTCACCCAATTAAACCATGGAGATTCTAACTAGACACTGTAGTGGGCTCTATGTTTGCACTTTTCGAGGCCAAATCTCTCAGAAGTGTTTGAATCAAGCCAGTATAGAATTCAATTAAGTTTCCTTCTTGAATAGCCATTTTTTAATCCTTTCTAATCATGCCTTAAAAAGAAGGGGAGAGAGATTTAGTCTTTGTCCCACAGGATTACAATGTCACTTGTTTTAAGATAGCAGATTGAAGTGTTAGGAGCTTATCAAAAATTAAAGCTCAAGGCTTTGTGTGCTACCCTGTCAGAAACATTTTTTTTTACTTCATTAATTCAATCCAAGGATCTGATCAACTGCTTTGGTCAGACATTTGAAACACCATTCTGGATTTTTTTTTTTTATGATACATTCCACATCTCTAACAAATATATTAATCAATAACTTATTTGTGCTAACACATCTTTGTTTTAGTTTTTTTCTTTTTATTTAAAAAATATGAATTTTTTCCCACTTTTCATGCTCAGACTAAGAAATGCCAAATCTATTTGAAACATCTATGAAGTATGCTGACCTGCAATTTTTGCTGCTGTTATGTAGATGCATGCAAATAGTCATATACATCCAGAGAGCTTACTGTTTTGCTGTGCCTAGCAATGGGTAATGCACTCTATTACACACATCAAGAGAATAAATACGGGCTGAAAGGTCAGGGTGAACTTTATCTTCATAAACAGACAGGAGAAAGTAGAGCTCCCCAGATGAAACAGAGGAACACTTTTAATCCACAACATTTAATTTAAATGTGAAACATCATTAAATACTGTGCAAAAAAACCCACACTATCATGACATTGTTACTTGTCATTGACTTTGGCATTTCTGTTGCAACTCTGAGAAGACAGCTGGATAAGATCTTAAAGATTAAAAAAAAAACAAAATCTAAGGATGCTATTGTCAATAAGGTTGTGCTTGTTTTCAAAACCTTTTATGATAATGTGTTGGTTCTGCCTCTGTTTATTTCCCTTTGACCCCTTGTTCTCTTCCTACCCATGGGCTGGCCTTGAGACTCTAACCCCACTGCGTGTCTACACTCATTATCTGTGCCTGTACATCCTACCTTTAACCTTGTGTCCACAAGGATACATAAACACAGCGTGTGTCTATCTCTGCAGTTTAAAAAGGGAAACATGAGATTAAAGGAGAAAAAGGCCACTATATTGTTGTCCAGAGCACACTTCAAAGTCTCCTAGCTTTCTCACATGTCTTTAATGGTGTAGCGAGACAGTGGGGGTGCCTAAGGTTTCAAGATTTAAAAGAGGAAAATTAATTACACTAACATGCTCAAACAATTCATGAAATGGAAAAAAAACCATTTAGATTTTTAGATGCAAACCTACCACAATATAAGTTTAACCAGGCATTTATTTTAAAATTTAACCACACATTTCTATTAAGATATTATTTATGCAACTCTGACTGGTGGTAATACCTTAATATTATACCTTATTCACACCATCTTTTTTCTGTCCTTCACTTCCAGTGGCATTGAAAGATAAAACGGAATAGTGAAATAATGCCCTACATCATTCACCCTTGTTCATGTGTATTTTTCAAAATAGGACTGATCAAAACACAACACACATACTACAAAAACAACAGTAGCCTACGTCTTCAACAAGATCTGGATCATTTCCTCATGTTCGGATCTATATAACACATATTGTTATAATGTATAAATAAATTACAGTCCTTAAATGTCATAGAAAAATTTTTATGATTATTGAAAACTATGATGGTAGGTGTGTGGAGTTTCAGTGATGATAAAACTTGTGTTATTGTGATCAGCGTTATTGCTGGTGTCGGCTATCTTTGTCTAAATTTTGTCACTCTTGCGGTATACCTTAAGCAGTATGGTATGATTCTTGGGTTTTGTCCTTCCTTCATTGGCTCCATATGGGTCAAATGGAGAATTAATACATTCTCATGTATACCTATAAATGTCTCAGTTGCATTGCTCCCTTATAATTATTTGATTTCCTTCAGCCTTATGCTCTCGTTTCTACTTCTTTTTTTTTAGATATCTTCTGAAAACACATATCTATTCCTCTATCTTTAAAGATGTGTTTTTTGTTTTCAGTATTTTATTGCATTGTGTCCTATATTTTGTTGTCTTCTGTTTTGGGATTAATTTGTTTAAGCTCCCTTTAATTTCTGCCTTTTCTTTTATTGTTCAACACTTTGTTTATAGCCTGTTATTTCAAATGTGCTTCATTATTAGATTTGACTTGACTTGAGTTTTATGTTGCTTTTTTTTTATTTTCAATGTAAAAAGACGGCTGTGTTTCATTAAATGCACAGAAAAGCTTTCATCATGTGTCATCCACAATACATTTTAAAACCCAACTCTCTTTTTAGCATTATAAGAAAGATTTTTACGTGTCTAAGTCATGTTTTTGCCTTATCCCGAGCCATAAAACAAAGGGTGATAACGAAGTTTCTTGATTCAAGCGTTTAGGCTTACTTAATGAGCTGCTTAACCGGAACAAAACTGCCACATTGTTAAGTCATCTATTCAGTATTCTAAATTTAATACAAAGCATTTGAAAAAACTTTTTATAGTTCTAATGAAAAAAAAAAATTCTCTATAATCCAGTCATTTCATTTTCTTGTTCTGTTTAATTATTATTTAAAAGATATATAGTTCCTTAGCTGCACAGCTATAGAAAATGTTTTAAATCAACCAGATGGGTCAAAATGGACGTGGATCTTTTGGGTACAAACAATAGAAATAACAGCTCTAATTTATGTATTCTACAAAATACTTTGGATTTATTCTTGGTTAAACCTATTATCTCTATGGGTGGCTTCTGTGGAGTGACAAAAAAAAAACAACAAAACTCCATGAAGAACAATGTTGAAGAGAATGCCTCCAATTAGAACGGTTAGAGGGGAATTATAAGTAGGAAAATGACAATGTGTATATTCACTATGAGAACATGTGTACTGTTGTGTAAGCAGTCCCACGATTCTTTTTCCAGTTACTATTCTTGTGTTTGGTGATGAGGACTGTGTAAGCATCCTACTATGATTATGTTGAGGAATTAAAGTCTGCTAAGATAGCCCTGGCTCTCTACCAGGGAGACTCAGTTCCTCATGTTCATCCACCATTTAAGAAGTCTGTAAGCTGAGGAAGATGTGCACAAGCAAAACAAAAGATAACAAAGAAAACTGTTGCCTGAAACATTTGTCTGTGTTGATTGATGTATTGACACTTGGCAACAAACAAATCCTTAATGAACGCCATTAAATGGATTCAGGAAGCTGAAGAAACAGTGATTTTAAAATGATAAAAACATAATTTCCACATAAATGAGTCCAACACATCTTTACATTTAATGGTGCACAAAAAGTGGTTAGAGTTCAAATGTAAGCCATAGTAGTGACATCACAGAGAAGTTTGAAAGTTACTAAATATAATTAATTTATAGCATAAAATTATCTTGGGCTGTTTCACTTCCTCAGAAAATAGATGAGTTTTCAAAACTATGAATCTTGTAAGAATAGGAGGATATACGGTGAACAGTTCCATACCTTAAGCTCAGTTTGACCTGGGTTATTAGTGAGACAATGTTCATGATGAAAATTGGGCTTCAAAGGTGAAATTTAATGGAGCATTGACGCTTTCTATCTCCTTCTAACTATATAATTTCTTCATAGAACAGGATTATCTAGCTATTGTGTTTTTGTGCTTTGGATATGAAATAAAACAGCACAAGTTTAACAGTTGATGAAACCATATTGATAAAAAAAATATATATCTCTTTGTATAAGTCTGCTGCATGATATGTACTGCAAAACCTCAGTGGGTTATTGGTCTTAGACACTGTTTTATGGCAATATTTAGGTTTGATTATGTTTTTTACCTTCCTAATTAGAATACTACATTAGAAAAACTGTAGTAAAGAAAATAAAAATATAGAAGATTGGCTTAGTGAAAAGTATTTTTAATATCTGCTTAAAAGTTAATTTCATAAGATAACTTTAAAGTTACCATGACTTAAAACATTTCTACACCAGTACCTCTCTGTGGCTGAATACAAAGGCTTTCCAATTAAATTAAGGCACCCTTTTGACATGTTAAATCTTATTTATGAGTTTTACACATATTTTATTTGATATTTTTTGGTAAATACAATATGAAATTTTGAGGTCATTGAAGTGAAAGCTAAAGCTGCCAGGCCTCCTAAGTTGACAGATGCAGGTTTAACTACTGTCAGCAGATGGCAACTATGTACAGCTTACATTTACGTCTGCTAATTGTGCTTGTGAGAAATTATTTTAAGGCTTAAAAAAGGACTAAGTAGACACTATCAGGTCAAAGAATTGGCCTATATTGCTTTATTTAAACATGATCGTATAGTTTTCGGTGTCTTATAGACATAACACATAGCAGGACCCTTTAAATATGACCAACAAGCCACATCAAAACTATGTTAATGCCAATTTATACTGGCAGCGTTCTCTAAACACATAATATTTCAGTTGGCCCACACCAATTGTCTAAGAAACACCAAGCCTTAGTCTAATGCAAAACTACAAGTTTACACTTGGCTACTTGTTGTTTGCACACAAAGCAGGACAAACATTGTTTGCTGCTGTAAATTACACAATAAAACTATGTATTGTGTCATTTGGTGCTGTAGATTGACACCTCAGCAGTTTAAGCAGCTGTAATTAAAAAGCTTCATACAGGAGGCACCAAATAAATGCTATATTATGCAAAACACCACCTGAGGGTCTTTTTAAAATATGTCACCTGAAAGGTTTCTACAGCAGCTCTGAGGTAAATTAATTCACCCTTCAAATGTTTAGCTCTCTATCAGCTTTTACATTTTAAAACGCAAGACACCAGATTATTTGGAAAAATCTACACAGATTACCCCGAGTTTTACAGGGCTGCACCTGTTTAGAGCTTCTCATACCCACAGTGGAAAGAGAAAAAGCTGTTACACTTAGTGCCCCGTTGTATTGCAATGCTCACAGGGAAAAATATCAGGAGAGGGAGAACACATCCTCTACTGTGTTGTTGATTTGGTTTCCTCTCCCCCACTGCAATAACTGTGTTTTCTCAGCTAACGTTGTGCAAACTGTTTTGTCTTTGCACTGGGTCATCATCCTCTGCAGTGGGCACACTCGCAGGGAGTGAAGGAGGTGCATTAATAGGCTTGACTGTGTACGGGCAGCGAGAAACAGACGCGTGTTTTCTTAGGGCAGGGGTGGCAAAGGAAAGCATTCAGCCTATGGTTAATGCAAAAAAAGGAGGTTTTTGTTTTTCGGGAAAGGGTAGAGTCCAAGCATTCCCCAACAGAACATAATGAGCTATTTTGTTCTGCTCAGTTTGTAGGAGAAAAATATTTTTGTTTTTTGTCTTTGACTCTTTTCTGCAAATACACATTTTTATCTGTATTATAAGTATGTGCTTATTTGACCTTACTCAAATTCAGTGTTTTCTCTGAATTAATGTTGGTCATGTGGTGATATCTGAGCATGTTTGAAAGTCTGAGCTAATTTGTCTGTCTAATAAAGTTGCCCCTCCTAACAGCCGTTTTTCTGGCGAACAACAGAAGGGGCTCTGTTGTGTTGTCTAGCCCCAGCAGCTGGGAGGCAATAATGGAGACAGAGCCTTAGTTTGTTAAAAAAGAAGCAACAAAGGGGAAACCCAACCATCGTGTTTACAATCACATTAGGTGAATTGGTGTTGATCTTGCATTTTGGTCTCTTTAATTAAATGATAATAGAGATTTTCCTCCAATTTATAAATACTTTGGATAAATATTTTTTGCAAACATATTGGTAATATTTGACACATCCCATGCCAGGCTTTCAGAGGGCAGATTATGTTGCAGTTACTGGTAAACCTCAAAATACACCGAAAATATTCCAAATGTAAAGTCAACTGTATTTCTAAAGCTTGATGCAGTCAAATTCCTCTATTTTCCTCTGAACACGCTGTTGAAATCACACTAAAATACCAGCTTATCTGACTGTTCCATGTCTAATGTTCTTTACAACCTAACTTAGGCCACTATAGAAAGGCTGTGTGGGAGTTCACTTATCCCCATTACTGCACATAGACCCAGTATTTAATCTACCAGACAATAACCCAGACCACTGTTCCCAATCTTTTTGGTTGATGTCAAGTGAGACAGAATATTTTGCCTTTGATATTCTGTGTTTGTGTTGCTATAAATTCTGTTGTGTTGTAAGTTTTTTCTCCAAAGAGTTTTGGAAAAAGAAAACTTTGTTCTCTTCAAAAACCAAAACAACAAAAATCTCTATGTTTTTTAAAAGCATCAGAAAAAAAAAATATATATATATATTATTGAAATATTAATTCATTAAATAACTCTTAAATTACTTTTAATCTGACAACCAAAATGCATTGAAACACGTGTTTTAATTTATGATTATGACTGCGTATTTAATTTTCCAATATGTTTTTAGAGAAAGTTCCCTCTAACACTGCAAGACAAACAGCTAAGACTTATGTAGAAGACAAAAAAATAAACAAAAGTACATGAAGATAATCAAGTCTAAAAGTGAGATGAAGAGCACCATGCTCACATTAGACGGCTGTTTTATTCAGGACTTGTTTTTAGGGTTGTGTTGAATGTGTCAAAAAGTGGCACAACCCCGACTTCAGCCATCCGTGAACAACAAGTAAACATATTGGACTAGTGGTTGTCCAAAGCGGGTTATTGTGCTGTAGAAAGCATTAGAGTGCCAGTTGCAGTACCCTTTATGTAGGCTTACTTCTCTGGAGTGTTTAAATGTTTTTGATTTCTTTGCAAACAGCACTTAGCTCAAACAGGTAATCTGCTGTTAGACCCCAGCCAAAGTAAAACAGTGCCTACTTTTAATATACGTGTCTATACTCAACCCCAAGATTTTACCAGAAATATCTACGTCATTTTCAGTAGTGGGTAATATTTGGCTTTTAAATGCTTCCATACAAGGTTTTCTTATATCTTCTTTTTTTTTTTTTTTGGATGATAAAAAGTCTAAGACTTCATCGAGACAAGGACCCTTTGTTGGTGACCTGAGACTTTCCAGAGCATTTGCCCTCCCCGTTCTAATTTCCAGAGCAGACAAGCAGGTATAATGTTCTTCACTTGAGTGGTTGGTAATATAAAGACCATTTTTCAGAACCAGGAATCTGAAGCATCAAAGTTCACTACAGATCAATTAATCTATTTGTCTGCTTAACATTAGTTACAGACAAATCTGATGTATAGTCTGCTGTGTGACCAAAGTGTTCAGCATACTGCAATGAACAAGTTGTGGCAAAATTGCAATAGATGCTAAAAGAACTGCTGATTGTTTTATTGGTTAGAAAAAAATCCTTAAGCAGGCTATTCAGCAGAAATGCTTCCACTGAGAGATTTTTTTCCTGTTAAGGTTTTCTGTACAGTGTACACTCAGTGGGCTGTATACACAGTGGCAAATGTTAAACATATCCTGCTGTTTTGTGTCAGTTCTGGTGTGTGAGCGAGCGATGGGGTGTAGCCAGACTTGCCATGGAGCTCAAGATCATTTTTGCTTTAAATTGATCACAAAAGGTAATTTCTCACCTTCGGTTGGCGCACAGCTCTGTGGGGGCAAACTGAGGGAAGGGGTAAGGGAGGGGGTGGGGCAAGGGTGTGAACCATCAGCTCTTACACTACAGCTGGAGTCTACGCTCCCTAGGTGAAATCCCATTACTCCTGCTGCTGAAAATGTGAAAAAGAAATGTAACAAGGGAACTAACAACCTTTAGTGTTGAAATAATTTTCATTTAAATTAGATTTCAATAAAATTCCAATACTGTCAATGAGGGAAATCTGTCTTAAAAAAGGATTTGGAGTTAATTTCAGTCATATTATTGAACTTTTTTCATTAAGAAACTGAACTTTTAACAATTTTCCTCAGCAAGGATAGATGCAAATCACACAGATCTGTTGGGAGGGGGGGGTCAAGTACTCCTAATCATTAAAGAACCCTGGATCCCACTTCTACTTAAACTAAAAACTAACCTGATAACGGTGTGTTTGGATGATACTAGATGGTGTTGATAGTAGAAACAGAAATTCACACAGTAGTTTTTACATTGATATTAATATCCTACAGTGGATAAAGTTCAGAGGGGACCAGTGCATATGATTGTAAAATGATTTAGAAGAGAGGGCCTCCTGTGTTCTTTGTAGAGGCTGTAACAGACAGCAAATTGTATAGGTGTTGACAAAGTCCCAGGTGAACACTAAATCTTGATTTACACTAACAGTAGCCTTTCTTTACTGCCCAGATTCATGATTTACTGTACTTGGATGTTGTATGGAAAGGACGTTTAATATATCACCTCATGTGTGTTATGTGCTGTCCATATTTTAAATTTGGTTTTTAAAAAGCTTATTTATGGAAAAAGGATTAGGGCCACTGATAAAAAAGTTAACTGATTTATAAATTTTATTTCAGTTTAATATGGGAAAACAGTCAGAATTCTGAGAAAAATTGTAAGATTAAAGTCAGCATTCTGAATTCCGTACTTATTAGTGATAATACTAAAATCATTATTTCTAATAGAGCATGATAAATAACTTATGAAAAATAAACATTTCGGTAGTACTATCAAACGCATTAATTCAAAAAAAAGTTTGTCCTTAAAAAGGTATTGTAAAATGAGTGTGTTAGCATTTGTTTGGGCAAAATCGCCTCCCAAAACCTTTTTAACCTTTGTGTTGCAAAACATACTGTGTCATGAATGGAATAGATGGACCCAGTATTCAAAGGGAGACAGTCAGTAGGAAAGTTGAAAACATTTATTAAGACAAACATAACAGAAGAACCCTGCTGTGGACCTGCAGGAAGGGGGGGCGGGGCAACGCCCAATCACTGACACTCTGGTTTAGGGAGAAAGTGACCATGGTAAGGTAAGTGACCATGATCATCTGAACAAGAGATGATTATTAGAGGGAGTCACTTACCTGGTTTAACAGTTCAGTCCATCCTCTCAATGATAGGCAAGATCAATGGATGCGCTGCCAATGAGAAACGGCCCTGAGCCATACAGAGCATCCCCAATGCAGCAACCCCAATAAGCAAGAATGACTCCGATCCAGGACAGTGATTCAGATCAGCTTGGAGTGGTACTGGAATCCAGGAGTCTGCAGTCCAGTCAGGGGTTCCGATTCACTTAGGAACGGACAGATCCGGGTTCCAGGAATCCATCAGAGTCCCATGCGTAGAGCATCAAGCTCAGACAGAAACGCACCTGGGAGGCAGAATCCAGGAGGGGTCTAACCATGGTTCAGGCAAACAGATCAGGCAGGAACAGACAGGGCCAGAAGATGAGAGGGAACGGAATCAGGAAAACAGAATCACTCGGGAAACGCTGAAAGGCTCTCGCCACTGGTTAAGGATTAAAATGGCCTTAAGCCATGGGATGAAAAATAATCTCCTACTAGAAACATTTGGAAACTTGGAACTTTGGAACCTTGGAAGTAACTAAAACTGACAGGACACTAACTGAAGGCAAACAGGGAACAAACAAACAGGAAAACAATGATCTGGCCCTGATAGCTGTAACTGAGCCCAATATAAGGGAAACCGGCAGGTGGATGAGATGAGTGATAATTAGAAGCTGGATAAAGTTAAGCAGGTGAAAGGCTAATTAAGTAATTAAGGTGAGCTATCATAGCAGATCAGGACATATTGAGGGTAATTCATTAAAGACTGATTTTTAAATATCTCAATGTGTACACTATCGGGGTCATAATCCAGAAGTTTAGATAGGGCAGTCTAAACCACCTCGGCACCTGTTATCCATTGCAAATGCAATCTTTTCACTGTAGATCACCTATAACGAGCCCACTAATTGCACATGCAGTTTTTTATTTACACAAACCATTGTGTGTTCCTCATTTGAAACCTATGGTCAGGTCACTTTATGGGGATGAATTTGTCAAAATCCAACCTTAGCAATGTAATTGACTTAGTTCCTCCATGCAGCAGACGAATTGAGTTTGTCACACCTAACAGGTGTGTATGTTTTTTAGTTATTTCATTTTGCAAGAATGCATTATTCAGTTATAAAGTTGAGAATTTAGCATTTTCTTGTTGTATAGTTTAACCAAATAAGAATGGAAGCAGCAGGAAAATGGGCTAGTAAGACATTTTCATTTTTTTAATTAATGTAGTGAATGCTGCCTCATTGGTTCAAATGGTAGTCTTCAAACTACCAGAAAGTGAAATGTACTTAAAACAGAAATACAGAAAACATGTATTTTTTTCTTAAAAAACACCTCCTTTTTTGAGTTCTGTATAGTATCCCACTTACACTGGATGGCTAAGCTGAATCTATTTATCAAAAAGCAGCATCTCCTCGAGAGGCAAACAGATTGCATGCTGGCCTGCTACAGACTTCATCAGGTCATCTGAATTGATGATACATGTAGGAAGGCGGCTGAGTTCCCCCGGAAACCTCTGTTGGAGAGCGTTCTGGCGGAGATGGGGGCCTCAGCCAAGTCTGTCTGACTGATCACTACAGATGCTCCTCTTCAAGTATTCCGAGTCAGATCCTTAGTGCCGGGTCTTGAGGGACAAACAATAGCACCTGTTCCTCATAAGATAGCCCATTCATGTATCTTTAATGAAGCCTGGGGGCAGATGGTGTGAAATGACATTATCCAGTGCTTAGCAGTGCTAAGACAAAAGAAGAGCAGTGCCAGCACAACAATGCTCCTGTATTTTATGAGGAGAAGGCAGGACGCTGCCCAAGAGCACACCCACTGCCCCCCCTCACATCTGCTCCACTTCACTCTCCAACTCTTCAAGATCATCTTGGCAATAGAAATGTCCTGGGCATTCAGCCCACATGAAGATGAACTTGAGGGTAACTCTTAAAGGAGAAGGAGGGTATGGTTTGCAAAAACAAAAAAAAACAACAAAAAACCCCAGAAAAATGAGAGGAGGTCACACATATATACTCTTTGCTTCTTCTTCTGTGTTTCAAAATATTGTCTTCTCCTACTTTTACACTCAGCACAACATAAGAATGGTTTCATAAAAATATTAGAATATATTCGGACAGTTTTTCATTGACAATTCAAGTAACCTCCTGTATTTGTTGACACCCTGAAGCTCCTCAAAAATCCTATGCCTGCCTTTTTTCTGACATTAGTGGCTCTAAATTAAACTTTAATGCCCAGAGCTCATTACAGCAAATCACAGGCATTTACACTCAATGTATTTATTTCCTCTTCAGTGAGCATTTCCTCTCTGTCTATGCCTAAGCGAATGTTGCACATTTGCATCCATATTTTAAAAATTATAGCAGTAATAAAAGCTGATATCCTGGAAGGAATCGAATCATTTAAAGTTTATCAGTTAGTGTTGCTAGAGAAAAATCTCTCCATGCATCAGATTCTTTGAGTGGGAATCACTCAGTCTACAGCATTATGGCTTTTTGCACAGGTTACTTATGCTTATTTATCTGGTCACATTTGACCTTTTATGTAACTGTAATAATGGCAGTGTATGTTTAATGTTATCATTATTGTTTTCTTGGGTAATTTTGTGTAAAAAGGAACTCTAAAAGAATGTGTTTAATGTTAAACTATTAAAAACAAAGTCACTTCAAATGAATTTAGTTTAGTTTGTAAAATATATCTATATATTGAATTTGGGATTTTTTTTTCTACATCTTTGGGCTATAATATTACTTTTTAATTTTTTTTTTAGCAAAAACTGAATGTATATAAACCAGGGAGCATTTTTCTAGCCTTTAACTAGTGTATTTACCGCCATATACCCGTTATACAGTCTGTTTAAACTGTTCAAACATACATACAGAGCAGAGCTGTTTTCTTCAAAGTCCACCCCCCACTCAAAAATCCCTTCTGTCCTGCCCTGCCTGTTTTGACATTAATTATTGTTTTTTTCCTTATGTTCCAAACATGCAAGGCCAATCTCCATCTCTTGATCACCCAGTTTGGAAACCTGGGGCACTAATTCCAGTAAAAAAAAATTTTTCCTACTTTTTGAAGGATATTTTTCACTGTCTCTGTATGGCATTTTTTCTTTGTCAGCTGCATGATTTGTAGAATGACTTTTGGCAGTGTTACATACCCTTTTAAAATACTTGTTTCTTGCAACTTCTGCACTTGCACTTCTGTAAAAGCTCAGTAGACATAAAATGTCTATGTTTATTTAGTTTTCAGTCTTGCTTTGCACCTCTGGACAAATCAATAAAGTTGTCTTTAGGGGGTTTGGCTTGCTAGCTGCAAGATAAAGTGGGTGCAAGTATTCTTGCAAGAAAGAGCCCACATGGGGGAGGAGTGGCACCGGCTGGAAAAGTGGAGTACATAGTAGACCTTAGCCAGAACGTGGGACAGGTTGATTTCATGCCCGAATGCTGCAGCAGTAATTGCACCCAGACTAGTTTTATTACTAGTTGATTTTAAGGGGGATGAATGGGGAAACATTCTGTACAGTGTTTATTTTGGGAGATGACCTTTATTAACCTATTTCCCAGGCTGGTTCCCCCGAGGTGATCTGGCTCGTTGCTCGATTAACCCTCGCAAGTCGAAGTAGTCAGGCTGCTTCCTGTCACAATGCTTCAGGAAGCTGAAAATGACAGAAAAATTTGACTCACAACATGTTGGCCACACAGGCCACTTAGGGAACATGAGCTACTAAACTATCCTTGACAGCCAAATTAGGACGTTTTGTGTTGATATATTTCAAGGAGATTTTCTTGCAACAGGACTGATCAGTTCAAAGTGTTGCACAATAAAAGCTTTTGTTTAAGACGATAAAAATCAGAATTACAAAATTACAAGAATTAGAAAAGTAAGATAAATAAATATTCCCAAATTAGAAAATGATACAAAAATATTATTATTGGCTTATGTAAGAATAATTTCAAATAAACAGACTTGATTTTAACAAGGTTTATGTATTTATTACATAGCAGCGTAGCTACTATTTAAAAAGCCACAAAATCCAACAGCACTTACAAACCAAGGTGAAAATGTTAAGAGCATTTAGTGAAGTGGTTTTTCTAACACTAACAGGAATATAGTACCAAAGGTTTGAGCCTATTACCAAATGCACCAGTTTGTAAATGTTAGGGGGAATCTTTAGTACACTGACCCAAGATGAATCCAATGTTCTTGATATGGTTTAACTGAAATAATAGTGCATTTATGCTGGTAGAGTTATTTCTCTGCAGTGGCATAATAATCCTCTAAATAATTGAGATATGTTTTGTGATGGCTCATGAAAGTCTACAGTACTTTTTTTGCCCTCTGTTTTTCATTCCACTTCCCTCTAACAATGTGACTTTCAGGTCCTTTGATGTTGCAAGGTGAAATTGTGGCCTGGATTAAGAACAGGCATAGCTAGGCCAGGTACTGTGCAAACGCAAGAGCGTCCCCACTGCCATGGAGCCCCTTGTCAGCACACGTTAGGAAGAGCTGTGATCTAGCCTCCCTCTCAGTGTGCTCCATATTTCTGTGTGCCATGCTTGCGCGAGGGCCCCTCTCTGATCTTTGCTCCCTATCTGTTCAGCAGGTCCAGGGTCACATGCCTCCGCTCATGATCCCCATCTTTCCACACGACCAGCGCACTCTAGCAGCAGCAGCTGCCGCCCAGCAAGGCTTTCTCTTTCCACCTGGAATGTCTTATAAGCCAGGTATGCTTACTAATTAAGTCCTTAAATTCTCTATTATCCTCACACAATTGTACCAACAAATAGATTTTACTCTGAAAATGTTTAAGGTAATTAGTTTGGAGTTTGGTACAAAGGAATTCATACTTACAGGATTGTTTTCCTTCTGATAGATCAACACAGAGCAATGCATAATTCTGCAGTACACAAGTATGAATACATATTTTTCAGTTTCTTTTTTCACAAAAAAAAATCCACTTATGAAAAAATACAAAAAAAAAAAAACATGGCTTACACATACATTAAGCTTCTTTAAGTCAACATGTTTTCAGTACAGATGCAGCTTTATGGTTTTCAAGTTATATTAAATCTCTATGAGGCTCTCACATCCAGTCATAAAATCATTTGTTCATTCTAATTCATCAGCTCAAACCCAGGTAGGCCAAATGGAGAGTCTCTCTGATCATCAGTTCTGAAGTAGTTTCACAAATTGTTTATACAACATTTCTCTAGGGTTTTAATACACATTAATGCTAAACAATTGTTAAGTATTTAGTTCCATCCATTCTTCCCAACTCTTCGCAGCCTTTTTGCTTTGATAAAGCAGAACAATGCGATACCATGAAGCACTGTAATATTTTATTGATGAATACAGCATCTTCTTCCAAATGTTTGGTTTCTTCCCTTAGATTGCTTGTTGGATTATACCCTAATTAGTTTATTTACACCTGCTCCTATGTATTTTGGTGTTCATGATACTCTTTGTCCCACTATGTTCTCTATTAAAATCCTGAGGCCTTCACAGAACAGTTGTATTTATACTATAACTAAATTAGACACAGAGGGGCTATTTAGTAACTAGCTGAAATGGACCCTTTAGGGCTGAATACTATAAAGAGCCGAACACTAATGCACTTTTTAATTCTTACATTTTAATTACATCTCAGAATGATTTCCATTCAATTAAATTCCAATCAGACATTATACATTAGGTATGTGATTGTTGGCTGGTAAAATGTAATAAAAAAGAGATGTGTTAATAGTTTTGCAAGGCATTGTACAATATTGTAATATAATGAGCTTTTATGAATAGTATGAACTTTAAAATGAAACAAAAACAGTTATAATATAGTACAACAACACAAAGGGGCACAGCTAAGGAATGCAAACATGGTTAGCATAGTTTTTATAAAAAGAGCAAAAACTCTGCCTTTAAGGTTATCTAATCAACTTAGTAAACATCAAATGCCCTTTTGCAGAATCATATATTGTAAAATTAGTACTTAGACTTTAATATATGTGAACATGTCTAGTTCCTTCATTCCTTTTTTCTTTTAAATAAATTAAGAAATAAGCAGCAAAAAAATAAAAAATATATATTTTTTTTATTGTTAGTACATGTTAACTGATGCTTTTTCAAAAGAGTCTTAAACACCTACAAGTCATGTTAAAAACTATACTTGGTTAACAGCATATCACTGTATTTGCAACAATAACTGAGTTATCAATCTGAAACTCAGATTTGAAAGACAACCTAAACTGAACTTGCCTTGAAAATATTATCTATACATATTTTTTTAATAGCAAAAAGACTGTCAAGAAGTTAGTGGGTTCAGAAAGCATGAAAAGGTGTGGTAGAGCAGGTAATGAATTAACTATAGCACCACTACAGGAACAAGAATGTCAGCAATTTTGGAACTATGGAGCCATGACAGCTAAAAACAGAGTGCCTGAGGGGGAGTCTTTCACCACTTTGCTTTTTTGCAATAGATTTGACACGGAAAATGTTTTAGCTCCAATAACAAGAGCTATTATGGAATCATGGTCAGGGGTCACAAAATGTAGGATTACTGCATAATTCATGACTTCATGATGAAATAGCAAAGATTGTCAGAAACACTGTTTGTAGTCCGAGAGCCTTTTCTTTCATGACTTTATTATTTCCACCCGGCTCACAATGTTATCTGCTGCTGGGTGTACAGGGTGCTGCTGTGCTCATTCTCCATGAAGTGCACTATAAGGCGCACTAATCTGATGTTATCATTATGAGAAAGCTCACAGGGGCAGACCGTTATGGCCCTCCCAACCCTGTGGTGCCCTCATGGCAAAGCAGTATGGTACCATGGAGGTGGGTCATCACCTCGTGGACTGACTGTGCTCAACGACCTAGGGTTTCATGGTGGACAAGCACATTCATATAGGCACAAATCGTCTTTTAAACAAATAGATGTTAGCTCAACTTTTCGAGGCTGTTTGCACTGACATGGTGGTACTTGGACTTTGCAGAGTAGGCCCATAACCCTTTCTCGTTGCTATTTTTCTTACAGATTCCATTTAATTCCTTTAAATACATCTATAGTTGTGACTTTTAATATGGTTGATACGGCTCTTTAGCAACAGATACTGCAACCTTATTATATAACAAATATAAAAAGTCAATTGCATTCTAAACAAGTTTCCTATTGCTACCTAGCAGGTCAGTAAGAAGTATGTTGCAGCATTGTGTATTTTGCTCAGTGTTATTATGATTAATACACCACGCTTTGCTGGTGATGTCAAGGTTGGTGTCTGATTCAAGTCTCAGCTGAATTCTGTTGATCTATCATTTAAAAAGCGTCACTAATAAGAAATTCTTCAAATACATTTTGCTAATCGTTTAATCATACATTTTATAAAAGTATATTTTCTGCCCTTTTTTTTAAAGGCAGTTTTTCTAAAGGTTTACAAAACTTGGAGAAACAAGTTTTTCAAATCATAAGAAATGAAATAAAAGCTGCTATATTGTAATATTGCTTGTTTTTCTTTACACCAAATAAATACATTCACAGATCAGGAAAAAAATGGTTTATCTTCAATGACAAACACTTGGTGTTTTCTACATTTTCTTTAATTTTTTAAGGTTTTGTGCTATTGACTATGCTCTGTGACTGTACTTTACCTGTAGAGAGGTCTCAGCATCATCTGTGAACCTTCACCAGACCTAAAACCTATGCTTTAGAGCAGCATTTTAAACTAGAACTGTTGCAATTGTCATGCAACTCAGAAATGGGAGAATTCAAAAGCATATTTTAAAAAACAGTTGGCGTGATTCAAGGTTCCTTTAATCCAATACAGAGTCATACACCAAAAACTTCAATAACAGCAGAGGTTCACTAAAACAGAGGCAGGTCCAAATTCAATTAGAGTCAAATAATTAGAATACTAAGGCTGGGACGCCTAGCACAAAGGACAAACTGGCAAAAGGAAGCTGCATGAACTGGAATAAATAGACAAAAGACCTGATTGCAAAGAGGAACTCAGTAAGTGAAGTTGCCTGAAATGAGACAGCATGTAAATACAAAATAAAACAGGAATTAAAACGAATGAATAATATAAGAAGCTTTTAACTAACATGATTGCCCCTGGCAGCAGTGGTGTCACCTGAGGTACTTCCCTCTCCTCTGTGTCATTCATTACCATGGCATAAAAACATTGCTGTACATTTTAGGAAAAACAAAAAAAAAAGTAAACTGTTTTTTAAGTAATTTCTTTCGGCAGAGAGAGATGCCAAGCTGGAGCCTGGTTTCTCTGCACAGACACTGTGTGCCCAAAAACCCAGACCCCTACCCTCTGCAGTCATGCAGTCAAAAGGTTGCACATGACCCTTCCCAGGTTTCACATGACATCTGGAAGACCCCCAGCCATTTATTATCCACAAATTCTACGTCAAAGTCCGCAGGGAGCAAATGAGACAGAGAGAAAGCAATAGTAAAAAGAGGAGGTGTAGAAATAACCATAGTCCACCTCCCCCCTGTACATCTAACCTTGCACTATTTGAAACCCCTTCTGCTGTGTGATTTTATTTGGCACTAAATGGGGATTGAATTTCCATGGCCTGTATCACATTGTGCAGTGCTGTACAAGATTGCAGAGTGAGGCAGGCAGACGAGGGCAAAGTGAAAGGGAAGGTACATACATTTACCTTGTCTGTGGCTTAATGGCTCCATATGTTTGTGAGGAGAAGTGACAGGCAGAAGTGGGGTTTGAGCGAAGGCCAACAACCTCTTCTCCACTCCCACTGTGCACCCCACCTCCTCTTCTTACTCAGACACATGCCTCAAACCAGCCTCTCCTGTAGGACTGCTGTGCTCTGTCAATAGACATGTCCTGTACATTTCAACACACTAGATTGAATGTGTAAAAGTCTCAATATTGTTAACAATATCACCTCTGTTAAAGCAGTTTTTTATGGCTGCCTGACAAATGTTCTTATGCCTGGCCAATGGTAATAAAAGAAAGCTCAGTTTTCATTGTTTCTCTGATAGGTAGATAAAATCATGTTCGAGCTTTTTTTCCCCCTTCATCCTTGTTGTTGGGATTCCACACACTTGTTTCAACTAGTTTACATACAAGCTTTTCACTGTGCTGCCAAAGCTATCAGAAACAAACAATGTGTTGAACAATAGCCAGACAAGTCTACAGCTGTGAACAGCCTGAGAGAACATGCCTCATGTTTTGACAAACTGACTTATTGAAATCAAAGAAAAAAATATTACAATGCCTGGAGAAGTGTTCATATTCCTTTTTTTTCTTCTTTTTTTTGCTGCAAACTCTAATTTCAATATGATTTTTAGGGAATTTATATAGAAGTGAAACTAAAATTATGCATAAGTTAAAATTGTACATTTAAACATCTGAGGCATTTATATAAACCCACTTTTACTTATATACACCTAAATATAATCCAGGTGCAAACAACAAGCGACCTGAGTAGGATGCAAGTAGGAAGGCAGCCTCTGGAGCTTACTTCACTAAACTGCATTACTCATCTTACAGTTTTCTAATAAATGCAAACATTACAGGAACATCTAAAAAATCTGCAGAAATCCAAAAGGCTACATTTAGCATCCAATCAACCTAAACACTATATATGGATAAAATCCTGATGAGATTCAGAGGAATCTTTATTGAAAGGAGTGGAATATGTCACCAGCTGTGCACGTAGGTAAAGCTATGATACCTGTTTTTCAAATATATACATATAGCTATGATATGTTTTTAAAATATCAGAACAAGACCAAAATTATTTCAGCATGTTTTATCCTCAAATATGGAAACTCTCTTGTTCAAAACTTCTGAACATCAACATTGACCATTTAAGTAGTCGAATCTATCCATACATACGTTTTTAAGTACTCACTTTGAAATATTTAGGACATGAAAGAAAATTATTTCCTGTTATTAATGCTGAGAAAGGTCAGCTGAAGTTACAGGTAAAGTATTGACTCTGCTGGGCTTAATATTGTTGCATGTATTCAAATTTCTTTAATAGAAAAAAAAGGTCAACCCATATTTTGTGTGAGGGGAAAACGGGTTAAAATGTTACAAAATATGAAGTGTTTTGAAAATATTAAAAAACAAACCACTTTTTTAAACTTTTTGGAATGACTCTGACCTGGATGACGGAGAATCTTCACCAGAGAGAGATTTTAAATAATTTTCATGTACTTGCCACAATACACACTTACTTAGATCAACAAACCTAAAAAAAAACACCCACCTTGTTTATGCAGTTTGCTCATGGTATTTTCCATCATCGAAAGTGTGCAGGTGGAGTAAGGAAGGGAACGGTGTGTAACCGTGCAGCCTTTTGTTAATGCAGATGTTTGGGCTTAAAGCCAAGGGTGCGTTGCAATGCAACATTACTGTGGCAAGAGCAGCAAAGTGTCCACAATCCCTGTTGGCACTTGCCTAGATGCTGTGGGCCCCAGTCATTGTCTGAACCTGCATGCATTGTTGTCTCTCTCTCCCTCTCTGACAGGTGATAACTACCCAGTGCAGTTCATTCCATCCACAATGGCAGCTGCAGCAGCATCAGGACTCAGCCCCATCCAGCTCCAGGTATGTGCAGTCATATGACAAAGAATGCTTGGGACGCCTGCCAAGCTTAGGGCAGAAAGGATGGCTAAGCAGCTGTGAGCCAAGTAATGAGCTGCACACTAAATAATCCTGGAGACCCCCCTGGCTCACACTCACTTATCACCTTACATATGTAATTTATCCCCATTTTAAAGAAGATTTATCCCCACTTCCTCTGCCAGACAGAGAAGTGAGAAAGATAATAGTTATTAAAGGGAATGCGAATCACTTTGGTTACTTTAATCCTCTGCCAGTGAATTCGTCACAGGACAATTGCCTGTTAGAAAAAAGCCTTTTAATGCTTTTGTCTAACAGAATGAGTACAGTTTTTGATTTAACTGTGAAAAGAGAATAGTTATGAGGAAGGCATGGATAAAAAATTATTTAAATATGACTGTGAGAAAAAAATAATTAGTTGTAAATGACCTTGAGAGGGGCTAAACAGAGGTTTGAGGCTCAGAAAAATGTTATGATCCGCCCCAAACCCCCTACGGGCTGTTTGAGGAATCTTCTCACGCAACATTAAAAAGAGCTGAACCCAGGTCATGGTTTAACCCCAGGCCATAAAGCTTAATGTATATAATGATCTGCATTTTATCCTTTGCAGTTTGTATTATTACTTTTAAAGTACAGCAAACAGTTTATTTCAGCTCGTGTGTCGTTTTTCTGAGTGCATTTGAAGTGATATTAAGTGTTCTAGTTTAGCATTTAAAATATCATAATAGGGTTTTGTTTGGATTATTAAGTGTGTCTTCATTGTTGATCGATTTTATGGATTCCTGTTTTAGTTCCTTTGGTGGTTCCTTAAATTTAAAAGTTTTTTTCTTACAAAGTAACGGTCAGCTTAATAATGATTACACTTCAGTGGGTGTGCTGGTATTCTTGTGGGATATTGTTATCCAATAATCTACTCTACAAGCACAAATCCACTGTTTTTTTTTCAATAGTTTTTGTTGGGATTTCTTTTACCCAGTAACATATGATTAGTTTTTTTTTTTTTTAAGAATCTTACTTCCTAAATACTTCATGGATCTATTTTGAGAGACCAGACCTAATCTTAGTCTCTGGATTATGATTATGTTTCTCCTTCTTTTTTAGTCGTCATATGCCAAAAGATATAAGAGAAGAAATCGGAAACTGATTGACAAATTATGTATTTGAGTGTTTTTTTTGGGTGCTCTAATTGTTGGGTTCTGTTGTGGATCTTTTTTCTGTGAAGCTAGACTTCAGCGATGCACACTGGAAACAAAAGAAGGAAATGCTGAATTAAAGAGCATTTCAACTAGGATGTGGTTAAGTGGCCACTGAGGGTGAATTGACATTTTTCACTGCTTTAACCTGCAAAGCTCAACTGCAATGAAAAGCATGTACAGTAAAGACTGAGTGTGAGAGCATAACAAAGGTGAAACTCTACATGCCGTTTGTCCTTCATAGGCTACCACATTCAATACCAACAAGCCTTGGCAAGTTCTAACAATACATATAGTATCCTCTGAAGAACAGATTTTCATCATGTAGCCAAGTGGAGAGCTATCAGAAGCAGAAGGTGTTGAATAAATATGTAAAAAGTAAACGATAAAGCCTGCTTTAGAGAAAATGCTTCTGGAGTAAATGGGTTGGAGTAGCATGGTGAAGTTCACAGGAAGGGAGTGTCAGTTTAGATAGACAAATACAGTCTATTTATAGGGGAGTGTGAGGTCAGATGAGACAGACATATATCTGAGGTCGGGACGACGAGAAGGGCAAACCGGTCTAGAGAGTCATTAGTTCTGAATATGTGTTTAACCCTGGGAATGGGCAAAAACAGTGCCTCCAAGACCATGACTTGGGTGACCTTTGCAGAACACAGTAAACAAAAAAGAAGTGCATTTTTCATTAATTGAACTCTGTCAGCCCGTCACCTATTCAGCCACACTGTCTGCTATTTGCTCTGCACAGAGATCCACCCTAAAAACAGTGAGGCAAGTCAAACATGCCCTTTAATACATAGCTGGGATCAACAAACCACGTGACTGCCACCACTTCCCTTACGGAGCACCGGGTGGGGGGGCTAAGATTAAAAATACCATATCAATCCAGACATGAAATTAAATAAAAGTTGATTCGCCCCTGCTAGACCTGTTTTAGAACTTAACTTAGTTTTTTTTTTTTCAAATAGACTTGTTTAAAGTTTTATAAAAATAAAGTGAAGCAGGAAAAAAATGCTATTTTGCAACTACAAAAAAAATAAAAAATACAGTGGAAATTATCTTGTAAGAACATCTTGGAAAATAGAAGGGCTGTTGGAAAACATTTATTATTTGTCCTATTAAACACAGCAGAGCAACATTGTGTTTTCAATTCTAAAGCCATTGTTTATCTTCCCTATATTCTTACACACTAACAGAAACAGTAACCCACTCACATATGGCTGAATAAGCAGCTCCCACTAATTAAAATATCTCCTGTCAGCTGCCGAGCAAGGTATAATTTTCCACAATTTACTTAGTTTAGATGGTGCAATATGTGAACCTTTAAAAATGATCTTATTGGTAGAATTAATTCTCACAATGTTACTAAGGAAATACGATCAACCCACCATCCAGACAAGGCTGACCGCTCCATCAGTCTTAATGTTTGCAGCACAGCCTCTTCCCAATCTCCTCTGTCATAACAGTCTGGGTTCCTCCCCTTGGTTCCCTTCCTTTTTCTCTTGAAGAAAGAAAGAAAAAAAAACATGGAGCTAACAAAGGCTTAGAGCTGATGGATGTAAATGAATCTTCCAGGGCGCGTTTGAGTGGTGGGAGGCTGTAATTTGCTTGTCAATACAAGGTGGTAGCATCACTCCGGCGGCTGACAGTCGGCAAGTGGCTGTCACCGGGCGCTCCTGTACCGCAGGGCAATTTCACTCAATGTTTTCCTGACAGATTGGCTCTGGTCCGCAACTCACAGGAGAGAAGCTGGGTAAACTATCCCAGCGCGACATGCCCCTCTTCATTAGTGCCCACACAGAGCTGGGATGAGCCCGGGACCAGCAGGAAACAATAGCTCCACGCTTGCCTGTCCTTCACTGATTACTGCTGACACGTCTCACCTAAAAGAGGAAATTGTGCTTGGATTGTGCCCCAGCAATCTGTCGGGGCACCTACTATATTCAATTGAGCAAGAAGACCAGACAGAGATTTTTCAAACTCCTCAAAAGATTTTTCTGTCTGGGACGGCATTTAATTTGCTGTCCGTACACTGTCCCTTGCATCAGTGGCCAAGTGAAAAACTATCCAAGCTGGAAAAATTTGAACTTAATACATTAGCCATCATTTTAACAGAACAAATGAACAGTGGGACAGCCTTCAATGCAGCTCTGTTTTATATCACCGAAAGCAGACATTTGAGTCCAAGCCATTTAAAAGTTAAAGTATCATTAGATAAAGCAGAACATCTGGGGTCCTTGTATGTAGTATCACTCTTGGACTAAATAAATAGAAAGAAAGCTTCTGCTTTCACTCAGTCGGGCTCCAATTTTCTCTCTTGCTTTCTTAGTTTCTGTATTGCTTTTCCAGTTTCCAATCCACAGCTGAAACTGACTCTAAGTGTTTTAGTTTGTGGATTTCTCTCTGTCAATTACCATCACCCTTTTCTTTTCTTATTCTTGTGCAATAACTTGGCTGAATGTTCCATGCCCGTAACACCCTCCTGCTTTACAATTCTTGAAATTCAGCTGCTTAAGATAAGACGTAGACGAACATTTGCAGTGGCACCTCTCTATTACATGCCCGTGATAAAGCTGAGCTCGTCCTCAGCCCTGTGCTCCCACTGTAAAGATGAAAAGCAGCCCATGTGCTTAACAACAAACCAGGACCACATCTCAAGCAGACAGACACATCTGAAGGAGTACTCACGGGCTTAGACGACTGCAGTGATAAGAAAGAGTGTTACACAGTCAGGGACAAACAGGAAGAAAGTGGGAGGGCAGCAAACCGCACATTATCTTTTGTTTGGATGTAAATGCCTGTGTGGTACAGATGTGGAGAAATGCTTCTATCATTAACAAGTGAAGCACTTTTGACTTTGAGTGTGAGGAAGAGAGGAGGAGGAGGAGGGAAGAAAAGAGAGGCATACTGTAGAGAGCAGCTGTTTCTGTGTTTATGAGCAAAGGAGTCGGGTCTTTGAAGGTAACCCAGAGCAGGGCAGCAAAGCTAGAGTGAGTGTAGGGCTGGCTAATAGGACGGCAAGGTGAGCAGCTGGATTGAGGCAGTGGTGAACAGAGGGACAGATGGACAGATAGAGTTGATAATGCAGTGAGCAGCAGTGAATGGGAGGGCTGGCTCCGGGGGCCACAGGCCTTGAAGTACCCACATTCATAAAATGCGGTTTTGTGTATGTGTGTGTGCACTTGTGTGTGAGTGGGTGCGTGTATGCTGAAAAGAAACTCACAGAAAAGTGTTTGTATATGTATAGTGGCTGGATAGAGAAACGGAGAAAGGCCATGAGGATGTAGGAGGGTCAGAGTGGAGCAGGTTGTGCGCCAGCAGATGAAACAGATGTTGAGCCATACTGGAAAGCATCGGCACAGTGCACCAGGACGCCTTCCTCCACTCCCGACATCTGGGTCTAGCGTGGGTCAGCCTGCGTGGTCGCCCAGGGCAATGAGCCTATACAAGCCTTGTGGCAAGCGGAACTGGCGCTGCGCTGCCTTTTAAATGGTTTGGTGCACTCAAGCACAGTTAATGCCCTCATATCCAGTCTAGTGCTCAGTGCCGAGGCTGAACAGAGGTGATTGAGACACTTACGCGACAGACAGTCACACCAAAACGTTAAAATCTCTTTAAGATTGTGCTGTTAATAAATTGTGCTTAATCTTCCACAAGGAAAATATGTTTTTTTTATTTTTCTTGTACATCATGAAAGCTGCAACTACATTTTCTGAACATTTTTCTTATTATTTTAGAGAAGAGGCATAACGAGATTTACATTTTATTATAAGCTGAACCTTTGTTTTTTTTTAACATATATTTAAACTATCAAATTAGTTAAATATCATGTGCCTATGACGTGAAACATCATCAGCAAAGTGCACAATCTGAGGCAGATAAGTGAACCTTCCCGTTTAACCTCTGATGCTTCAATAGGGCTTGTTTTTAATTACCCAAGGCTAACAGGCTGACCTTGGGGGTGTTTGCACATACTATAAATCTATGCTCACTAAGATCCGCTTGAGCAGCAGGAAAGTGATGGGGTCAAAACACAGCCCTGGGGTGTTTAGGAGTCACTTTTTCTACAGTATAAAATGTAAATACATTTTTTAACATTTGCATTATGCAATATAACTTGAAGATTTTTTTCTACAAATGAAATACAGTCTGTGCAACAATGAAAAAGCTGACAGAAAGGATTTGAAACAGTCACAAACAGAACATCAAATCTGAGCTATAATCGTCATACCTTGAAATTTTTCTCCCCCAAATTATCATCAGATACAAGAGGGGGGATGTTAGATCACAGTTAGCTAACAAAAAGATGCAGACACATGTCTTTAGTAACAAATGTTATTAGTTTTTACTTTAGCTCAGTCATAACATGGCTCTCTTTCATTTTAGTCTTTAGAGAGAGAATTTCTGCTTTGCACGTGAAAAAAAAGGACATTCTTCTCTCTCTTTTAAAAAAGAGCTAGAGCTCAATCAAATAAAATAGGTAACATTTCTGAACAGCAGATTTAAAGTCTTGTTGCGGATTCTCCATTAAATTATGACCCTTCTCACACACAGATGTGGTTGGAAAATAATAAATCCTTTAATTTTAACTGTGGGTTTATTTTAGCAGGACAGGGTCCTGCTTAAAGATGAACCTCCGTCCTACCTGTAGTCTTATGCAACTCCTTCATTTTTTCCTGTACTATTACCTTTATTGTATAGTAGCTCCATTATTTTTCCTATCAATTTGGTAAACCTCCCCTGTTCCTGTTGAAAAATATCATCTCTACAGTTAAAATGCTGTCACAGCTTTTTTGTTAACAACCAATATTGTTAGATTTTTTTTAAGTCACTGTAAAGATTGAGACAGATGAAGAGAAAGACAATGCACTCAGAAAGTAGATTTAACCTTTTGAACTGGAAGATAGAGGAAAATAACAGAGTCTAGGTATTGTAATATTCATTCTAATCAAGGCATGCCTTGTGGTAGTTGTTGCAAAGTCTAATTAAATGTACAATTAAATTAACTGTCTTTCCATTACAATAAAGCTGTTTCCATTCAAGGTGAAGATTATGCCCAAAATAAGACAGGAAGCAAGCATATGACCAACAGAAAGCTGCCTTAAACTTTTTCTCTGTGCTTTTTTTTTTTAAAGAAAATAAAAATTCTTACCACCCCTTTACACTTAAATGCATCTATCACCAAGTCTCGCTTGGATGGGAAGAAAATGGTATTAGATTGACTTCTGTGCCTCCCGTCTGGGACAAAAGGCTGTTTGTAAGAAAGGTGGCGGCAGCACTATCATTGAAGGAACATAATCAGTCTGTCATTTCCGCTGCCCATTTGCTGTTGTTATCCCTTAGTCCCCTGGAAGAATGGACCTTTTGTGCATGAGTAGGTGCGATAAAGTTTCTTAGAAGAGCACATATAGGTTTAGACCATGAGATACTTACATTGACTTCACTTTCTGTTGCTTACCTCCTCTTTCAGACTACCAAAGGTGTGTACAGTGGGGGCCAAGCAGCTTTTTTTTTTTACACCATTTGCACAATAGCAGACAGTATGTGGCTGGTCAAAACAGCACAATGAGATAAGGTTTTTTTAACTGGCCAGTTGCAGCAAAATTAGATTATTCAAGATGGCACAACCTGACCAAACAAACTGAACATTTTACCCTGAAAGAGGAGATCGGGCCAGTGGGGAAGTTCCACATCTAAAGTAAGATCTAAAGCTGCGTCGGACTAGTGCCATTTTTCCCAAGACATACCTAACATATAAACATTAGTCATTTTATGATGGGAAGTCTAAGGACTGTCCAATTAACGCATTCTTCATGCACAAGAAATTATGTAACCACTCTTGCACTGTTGTATCAAGTTATATTCTAATTTTAAAAGTTAATAGTACATACAAACAAAATTTAATTACAAGGCACTGCACAGTAACTACAGATTCCAGAGTCATATAATTACCCCAGGGCTGTATATGCAAGTTCACTTTTGAGGGCCAGCCTCCTTCCCAACTGATGTAAATGTTAGTAATGTAATTTTGATTATATTAGTGCTCTTTTTAGTGCTTCCAAATACTTACAATGTGTCTGTTTAATGTATTCTGTGATGGCAACAGCTGAAGGTGCTTGTGAGATGAGGGGGGGTGGTCCCTGTTGGCCGAGCAGAGACAAATCGCAAGCCAGAATCTTCAATAGTAAGCTCCGTAGATCTCTGTGCTAACACACTTGCGTCGAGGCAGCAAACTTTTCTCTGTGATGAACGGAAAATAGGGGCTCCAAGTTTTTTGAGTGAAAGCCATCTCTTTATGGTTTTTAAGACTTCTGTCTCTCTCTGGGTTCAGCCTTTGAAATACAGTTAAGACCTTTGAAGGGGGTTCATTGCCAGCCTCATGGAAAGAGAGGAAAGAAGTAGAAGAAATGAGGGGCTGGTGAAGGCAGACACAGCAGCAGGGAGGGAGAGCAAAAGACAGAATATAAAACTTTGAATGTATGCTGGATTTGGATGTTAACGCCTTGCTGGTTTCTTTAACTCCCTGCCCTTTCAACAGCAACTGTATGCCGCTCAGCTTGCCAGCATGCAGGTGTCTCCCGGAGCCAAGATGCCTCCACTACCACAGCCCCTCAACTCTAGTGGGCCCATCTCTCCCTCATCTTTAAAGAATGACAAAACTTCTTCCAGCCCCATCACTCAAGTAAAGGTACAGACGAAATTCCTTTAACCGATGCACCAAACATCTCTAACTTCAAACTACCCTGACACAGCTGATGTTGTCTTCATAAACTCAAATAATTAGTACATGAGTAAAGATTAAATAGTGGTAAGCCCAGCCTCATTGGGGTCATCAATCTCAGGAGCTTTAACAGGGCTCCTTGTCTCTTAACCGGGACTTTGTGGATGTGGTTGCTATAGCGGTGGCAACTCCAAGTCAGTAATTTTGGAACAAGTTTTCTTTTTTCCACAAAGTCGAGGTTCTTTTTGGAAGTAAAATTAAATAGACCCATTACACCAGTGTTTAACAACTGTAGACAACAGTGAAGCAAAGAGTGAGATCAGCAACCTTTATATTTTTCTTATCCCTGTGAACAAACCAAATACATGATGTGTGTTCTGCTGCTGTGTGAGGTTACTCAGCCTTTATGCGGAGAAAAAGACACACATTCAACAGTCTAGTTCAGTAAGGCCATAATCAGAAACATATGTCCATTTGAAGTAGTTTAGCCTAATAACATCACAATGGAGAAACGCCATACATCACTGTGTAAAACCACTTTAGCTTTTCTTCACTTTTTACTCAGAAACACATACATGAAGCTGTGCTCAATTTAATTATCACTTCATCAGACTGTATTAATTTATATCTGTTCAGTTTTAACACAACTAAAATTAACAATTTCTTTGAATGTTTATAGGGTTATAGTTAGGTAAACGTTTTATTAGGATTTTAAATGAATAAAATAATTGGTGAACAAGTTTTGGCTCCCATTACCCCCTCTCCTTTCACGCTCTAGTGGAATAACATTGACTTTTTTGTTGTTTTTTTAGCTCTACTGCCGTACAAAGCTTTTTAAAATAGCCTTAATACTCTATGTGCTTCAGCCATATGGTTCAAGAGGAGACTGTGGGCTCTTAAAAGACAAGCTTAGAGAGCTAAGCCTATATTTAATTTATACTACTTTGCTAAAGTCAGTCAATTATGAAGATGGGTTTACAGTATAACGTGGACAATGCAATTCTGGATTGACATGTCAATTATTGTTTCTGTTTAATGAAAATTAAAGTTAGTGAACATAAGGGGCAGGTTTTTTCGGTGTGTGTCCCTTTCTATGCATATAATAAAAAAATTAAAAAACAAACAAAAAAAACACCTCTGTTGAATGAAAAAGCATGTTTTCATGCCTCTCCCATCTTAAAATGTGGCTAAAAAATCTGCTTCGATGGTACCTGGGAGTCATACTTTAAAAATTTTATTAATTAAAACATCAAATAATGAATTACTAATCAACCCTTCCTCAACACCTTAACCAGCTAGAATAACTAATACACATTTATACAAATATTTCAGTAAGATTTATTCTATAGAAGTTAGAGTGGGTGGTAATAGTGTCTTACTTAGAAATAGTTTTGCATCTTTTAGAGTTCTTTGCCAGAAGTACAGTTTAATGTAAAGGGTGCTCTAACAGGCTTACTCTTTTGTTTAATACTTCAGTTTGTTTAATAGTCTAAAGCAGGTAAAAAAAAAAGAACTGTAAATATAGAGTCATATGTTTATATCACTGTTTTTTATATATTTATTTATATTTATTATTTTTTTCCTTTTTTTCAAGGCTGCACTTTAAAAAAAGATGAGATTGTGTAAACAAAATGACAGGTAAAATCTGTTTAAGGTTAAAATTTTCTACATAGAAATGTAACACTATGCACAGAGCATCTAAGAGTGTACAAACACAACCAGTCAAGCAATACAAAATAAATGCATCCTCCTTTAATTTCAGCTACAAGCTAGACTCCACTGTATATTTTTTTAGGTATGGGCATATCAAAGCTTATGATAAAGACCAAGTAGGCACAAATGAGAAATGAAATTAGAAAACAAGTTAATGAAGTAGATAATGTAAGTCGACATCTGATGAATGGAACAGCTGTCTTTGATCACTGGCACCGCTGTTATCTGGTCATTATTTATTCTTCGAACCAGAGTGCAGACACAGAGAGCGGGGAGGAGGAGGAGGAGAGGCAGAACAGATGAAGATGTACAGAGAGACAGAATCTGCTTTAATTAGTGTGAACAAAGGCGCCGGACGACTGTGAGGAAGATCGCAGAGGAGAGAGCAGAAGAGAAAGGAGGAGAGGAAAGGGATGGAGAGAAACAAAAAAATTAGGAATCAGGAAGGAGTTTTTAGTCAGGGTAGAAATTCTGTAATTAGCCAGAAACAGAGGAGAAAAACTGTGCAGTCTGGGAATCCAGAGATTCTCCAAGAAGGGGAGGGGGACCTCATTCACATCTGTCTTCTTTCCTGCTTCTATCTCTGCCCATGTAGGAGGAGGGAACACAGCCCCTCAACCTGTCTGCTCGGCCAAAGACATCAGACATGGTCAAATCTCCCTCATCCCCAACATCAAACCTGTTCTCGGGCAGTAAAAGCAGCCCTAGCAGTCTCGTTGGCAAAGGCGGCATCCCCAGCCCACTTGGAGGAGGCCTTGGTCGGGGTTTGTCTCTCAAAATCTTTTTACAACAACTCACATTCAATTGTTCAAACTGAATTTTTGGTGTTTTTTGTGTGCTTATTCTGTTGTTTCTTTGCATAGACATTCTGTCAACTCTAAACTCTACTGCATTGTTCGGGGACCAGGACACGGTGATGAAGGCAATCCAGGAGGCCCGGAAGATGAGGGAGCAGATCCAGAGGGAACAGCTGCAGCATCACCAACAGGGCATTGATGCGAAGCTGTCTGCTCTTAGTTCAGTGGGCCTTAACCACTGTAGACTTGATAAGGTTAGAACCAGTTTAATTTAGTCCATTTTATCCTTGATTTTGGATTTCTTCACAACCGTTTTCGATTATAAAGCAAAAAGTAAGCAGCTTTCTTTGACAAAAAGAAGCGAAGAAAATAAACTATGCTAGAAACTGGAACATTTTCAGACAGTAGCATTTCTTAAGTCTTATAATTTACTTTAATCAACATCCAGGGTGGTCTTATTGATAGGAGCTGGCAAAGACTAGTTGCACATGTGTATTTACTTAAATTAGCATGAATGTGTTACTGTGTGTATGCTCAGAGGCTTTTGCGTTGTTGATGTTGGTGTGAGGGCCGTGACAGGCCATGGCAGTGCCCGGTGTGGGTTAAGAAAACTCTGAAGTCTTTGCCCAATTAAAGCCGACTTGCAGCCTTCTCTGTCCCCTGACACGGGATGAGGCTGCTTTGTACCAGGAGCACACACTCCCAGGGATTCCCTTTAAAAATATCTTCAATCGATGAGTCAATCAAGGAAAGAAAAAAGCTGTCCTCTTCTCTTCAGCTTGATGCCATGTTGCCAGTTGGCTGTGAGGAGCAGGCAGAAACTGGGAGCGATGCTCATTAATATTTCAGCACCTGACACTTTCAACCAACACCCTCAACTAGGTCAATGTATATGTAAAAAAGTCTATGAATATCTATTTTGATTTCCTCCTAATTTAGTGTTTGGAAGAGATTAGTGCCTTTGCAGGTGGCTATTAACTATGCTCTTCCTGAAGTGAAGCGGATAAAGTGATGCAGCCCAGAGAGAAAGAGTAGGATACCACTCTATCTATTGCTTACTACTTGACCACCGAAAAACAAAGAAGAGTTTACAATAACAAATCAATTCATCAGCTCACCTTCTCATGGAGAAGCAGCTTTGAGAAAGAGAAGTTCATTTTACTATTCACTCAAACTTTTTGCAAAAATCATATTCATGACTTTTCTGGGATTTCTTGCTTTAGTTAACACATGGTGCAGAAAGTTTATTGTTTTAAATCCCTTTCTTACATATCCTGCCTCAGGAGTGAGAACAGTTGCCTCCCTTTATCACAATTAAGGTGTGCCTGAGGGAAAAAAAGCAGTTAAACATGTCATGAAATGAAAGTATTAACTAAACAAGGTCTTTTTTTTCACAATCAGCCCATTGACAGCCTCATTGTCCTTAGTATGCAGAGCTTAACAGACTTTTTTTTTGTAAAAACAACCTCCCGTTTATGCTTGCTAGAGACTTCTCAAATGTTTTTATCCTAATATCTGGACTGGACCTGCATTAAAAATACAAGTTGTATTAGATCTGTCATCCATTCTGAATAGATATTGTGGTTCAATAAGTCCGTTACTCATCACCTGTAATCTATTATTATTTGTTTGTCCTTTAAGCAGATAGAACATGAGCTTTTATTTTGAAGAGTACTAGGATGAAACGCTAGCAGCACAACGCCTACAAGGGAAAAAAAGGAAAAAATTAGAAGTGTTTGGGGTGCTTCAAACATTTGCTTGCAAATATCTATTAAATGACTCAGCCTTTATTTTAGTATCATTAAATTTGAAACAATAGAGGCAACGCATATGCTGGAATTTAACAAAGAGGCTCATTACGTCAGGCAACACCTTCACAGTTTGCTGTCTAATTTTGTTGGCAATGTGCAAAATATGAACTCAGTATTGTACTCTTTTTCTAAAGGTTTGATCTTACGCCCCTGTTCCCAATATTTTAAAGAGGATTTTCATATTTTTCTTTCTTTTTACTTCTATTTTCTTTCGCACAACTGCTAGTATATAAATTCTGTTTGTTTTTCAGACCATTCCCTATAAACCTACAAGATGAGAGTTGCATTAGAGTTGCATAATAAACCTGCATGTCTCAGTGTGTTGAGGTGCCACCATGTGATTGGCCACATTTACCAGGCTTAACTAATAACGTGCTAGTTGTTTAACAATTTTAGTTTGGGCTAAATACTACATACTTAAGCTTGTGAAAAACTTTCTTTATTTTTGCAAATCATTGTCATATATTAATTTTAAAGAAACTGTTAATGGCCAAGAAAGTTTAGTGGAGATAATCTCTACTAAGTGGCTTTAAGAATTGCCCCAATCAGACTCTTTGGCTGCATACTGTATAAATGACAGTAAGTTGTAATTCTGCTGCAAAATGAGAGCAGCAAGAGAGTCTTTTGCTGATACAACAAGCCAACTTAGTAAAAAGGCTTTGGTGGTTCAGATAAAAGCATTCACTTTAGTCAGTTACAGAATATTAATATTTTAAAGGAAGCGCCTCACCTGACATAAATATGGTGTGGTCTTTAATAGCTCCCCTTCCAGTCTCTTGTTTGGAAGTTTATCATAGTGAGAGCTTAGATGAAGAAGATTCTGGAAGGTAACATAAATGGGATTAAGGAGAGGTTAAGATCATTCAGTGTGGCTGTTAGAGGGGGATATTAAATATTGATTTATTCGGCTATAATGACCGGGTAGAGGAATGGGTCTAAGTGCTGCTTAGAGATGGATCAATTCATCTTTTCATACAAAGTGTATTTGAACAGTACAATGCATTCCTGCCTGGCCTTTATCTCTCCTTCCCTCCCTTCCTGGCCACTGACCTAGGAGAACATGGGATAGACAGGACTTTGTTCAGCAGTATGTAAGCCTTTAACCTGAAGACATGTAAAATATTTATGCTCTAAAAGAGTGAGTCTTCTTGGTTCTCTTTATTTTTCTGTTTTCACTATATCCCATCAGTACAATAAACCATTTAAAATCCCTCTTCAGTTTGCCGATTTGAAATATTTATCTAAGGGTATTATTGTCTGGAGTGGGCAATTACTTTGTTCCATTATTTACCATCTTCTCTATACTCACTGGAAGCTTTAACCTAGAATATATTTGAGCATATCCGTAATAACACACAACCAGTGTGAGGCCATTTGTAACTGATTTCAGTTGTTTCCTTCTATGCTGCTCAAACAACAACCGGTTTGTGGTGTTGCAATTTTTTTATCTACAAGTTTAAAGTGTCTTGAAGTTTATAACAAATAAGACCAAAATTGCTCAGGAAATTTCACTTAAATGTTAGAATTCAGATTAATTTACTGGGCATATTTCAGGAAACCAAGAATGCAAAAAAAAAAAACAACTCAAAATATTCTATTGTCTTAGAGCTTTAAAAGATTACCTGAACAAAATCTTATAACAACTGGACAAAAATGTTTTTATATTTTTACAGCAAATATTACAGCAAATATCCACATATGAAATACATACAAATGCTTTGGGACATACATTAAAAAATGTATGTATATTTGTGACCAAATAACAAAAAACAAACCAACCTTATTTAATACTTCAGTTTTTCAGACCCCAGCTGTTGTGTTCAGCTATATCTGAAACTTCATGACAGGACCAGGGGAAAAAAAGAACCAGAAAAATACACAAAACCAACCTGTCATGTGGCCAGTCTTGCTTCTGGATTCTGCTTTTAAAAAAACAGTTTTTTTGACTGTGATTCATCTCTTTATCTGCCATTTACATGCATGGAATGTGTTTGATGTCTAAGAGCTATACAAAGATAAAATATATTCTTCTGCTGACAAATCCCTAACTGGAATCAAAAGGGAAAAGGTCAGTGTATTAACCTATTGAGCTGCCCTTTCTGCCCTACAACATCACCTTTCCTCAGTATTGATGACTACAATTGTCCATTTTTTGTATCCCAAAGCTCAGCTTGTAAATATTCAAGTAGAGATTACTCATCTGCGTCACAAAATCCTCTCTTCTAACCTATTGGTTATAGTTACTACACTTCCCCCCTATGTGTGTGCGTGTGGGTGTGCATGTGTTTGTATTATGTGTATGCATATAACCACATGTAAGTGTGTGTCTGTATGTGATGCCAGGGTCCTATTCAGGCAAAGCCCTCACAAAGACTTTGAATATAATCTTGTCTGCTTTGCAGCCCTGGAAGCAATTTTCTACTCCTTTTCGACTGCTGTCTTGGAAATTGCAAAGCAAGGCATTTTGGCTGGAGTGTAAATCCTTGGCATACAAGGGTTTGCCCATCCAAATTAGATTATTCTCAGCTTGCAGGCACTGGCTGCAGCCAGCAAGTGCTATTGTGAAGATTGCTTACATTAATGCTTTGTCCAATTGTTGGCTTTTGCCAAAAAAAAAAAAAAAGTAAGAGTGTGTCTTTACAGATGTGGGACCGTCCCGGGTCAAGCCTTTCGTTCCCCACCAAAGCCTCAAGGCTGCATCTCTGCAGGTTGATTTGACAGTATTTTTTCCTGATTTTTAACAAGAGGAATTTCTTGCTCTCTACAGCTTTAGAAATACTACTGGCATGAGTGGCTAAAAGCTATGCTCCTAATGAAAAGGTGCAAACAAGAGAGAATAATGGAAGGAATATACTAGAAAAATGAAGTCTATCATTGCCGAAGTTGGGCTGTATTCACACCAGCTTCTATTTGAGGTTTGTCCTAGTGTGAAAAAGTTAGTCCTTTGGTGTCTTTCCTACTGCTAGCAACCCAAAGGATTTGAAGAGGTTCAAGGCTGAGGTCTATTTGGTGTAAGTGTTGTGGATCTTTGAGAACTGGACCTGACAAAAATACCTTCTGGTTTAGAAATGATATAGGCATGTTTCTCTTTGAAATCCCTGTGATCCAAGGTTTTTTGAGACAATTACTGGGTATGTCCTCTCCCTCTACTGTTTCTGGCTGGAAAATCAAACTTGCCACTTTGTATTCTACAACCTGGTCCTGGTCTTCTATATTCTCATTCTTGCTCTTAGACAAACACTTTTATGGCAGCCCAGTGTAAGACCATTGGCATTAATAGCCCACCACCCCACCGCCCTACTCAATCAACACTAATACTGTACAACCTATCTCTTTAGTCATCTGTACTATAGGTCTTCCAGGTACTTTGAGAATAACAGTGGGATGTAGCTTTGATATGCAGGGAACATGAAGGCCAGTCATTGTTTAAGACAATGCTATATTCAAAAGGTACTGTAGAAGGAGTGCTAAAATTACTTACTGCTTAAGTTTATTTTTTCTGACTTCAAAACTTGCTTTATTTTATTAACTTAAATAAATAAATGGAAACAGCAATAATAAATGTATAAAAGAGGCTAAGCTGGCTTAAAACAAATGAAGTAATGCACTTACTAAACCAATAGAAGCAAAATAGCCCTGTGTCTCTTCTCTGTTATGTTTTAGAACAGAGTCCAACCCTTTGTGGCTGCTACTGTTGATTCTGTCTCTGGCTGCATTAGCCCCATCAAATGGATGATTGCGGGTGGAAAGAGAGCAACGGCCTCCATGAAAGGACCTGTGGGTTTACCACTCGCCTGGATGTATTTAACACTTAAATACTGTAGCTGAAAACTTGCAAAACTACTGGAATGCTGCAGGCTTATAAATAACATAGTTCAAAAAAGATACAAACCAGATGAGGCAGCGAACTTTGAGACATTGTAAGTGTAGCATTGTGCCGTCTTTGTTTCTGTCAGGACTGGGACAGACTGTTGAAGGATTTGGTCTGGGACCCCCTGTTTTCACTGAAGAGTTTAGGGGCACAGTGATAACTAATGTTCACTTCACAAAGCCACTGTGATATGGTCTGAAACATTACCTTAAAGCATCATTTACCAGGTTGTTAATATAGCAAACACCAGTAATGGACATTTAGGGTTTTGTAGAAACCCAATTTATGGAAACTTTATAAAAAGGCAATCACATCTAATGAAAAAGATGCATTAAACAATTTAAATAGATTTAAAATGTCCACATGTAAATCCTGTCAAGTTTAAGGGGGTTCCTGAATTTTCATGTAATCAATAAACCGATTTCAAAGTCAAATAAATGTTGATTGAAATAGTTGATTGCATCGACTCATTGACTCGAATGCAACCCCTCACACTAAGCATGCTTGTAGCGACAGTGGAGAGGAAAAACTCCCTTTTAACAGGAAGAAACCTCCAGCAGAACCAGGCTCAGTGTGAGTGCCCATCTGTTCATATGAGTGTTATTTGGGGGGAGTGTTCATATGAGTAAACTGAAAAATGTTTTTTAATGTTTATCTGATGTTTATCTTTATATTTAAAAAAATCCTCAAGTTTTGGTTTAACAAAATATTAGGAGTCAATAGTTTTGCTGTGTCTACTGCATACAATTAAACCTCTGTCTTCCTTTGCTTTTTTATGTTTAGTAAGGGTGTCATTGACAAAATTGAGAGAAACTTTAAAGTTCTAAGTGTTTCATCAGGTATTTTTCAGATGTTGTGGAAGAAGTTGTGCATTTGTTGACACGATCAACATGAAAAGACCTACCAAATCTTCACAGCATCTACCTTTCTCTCAGCAAAGATATCTTTTAGATCTTTTTGAACAATCTCAGGCCTATTGCTCTCCCATAGCCTTAGGTTATTTACAGACGTGAGAGAAAATGAGAGTTGTGATAGGCAGCACATTGCAAAAAATCCAGGGCAATAGGAGGCACAATACACAGGGCCGTCCGCCACCCGCTTTTGCCCAGAAAACGCCCTGTGGGCAAAGCAAAAGCCCTCGAGCGCATGTTCTGCGGACAGCAAGATTAAAGCTTTCCTTTGCTACGTTGACAAGAATGCTTTTGGGTTCCCTTGCCCAAGAAGTTCCACACATTCTGCTATCTATTTCTCTTTCTAATTCTCTCCCTTTCTTTGTGACTCACATCTGGCTTACCAAACCAACTTCACTTGCCAGCTGAAGTCATGTGCAGCTGAAGAAGTCCTACATCTGTTTCTAAACTTTACAGACAAAAGACTTTACAGGCAGGGCAGAGGAGATTATTTCGAGTGGCAGCTCGGAGCACACTGCTGTAATTTTCCTTGCGGTATGGGGAGCTGCTTGCCGAAGTCATTTAGATGAGAGACTGGTATCTTGCCAGCTGTTTGTGGTCTAAAGGGAGGGGTAAAATGTGTTCTGTTACATCTTTTGTTTCCTGATTTTTGTTTTTATCTTTATTTGACTAAAACTCTTTTGATTTTATGCTCTCTCTTGGTTAAATTATAGTTTATCAATAATTTCAAACATCTCTTTCTTTCACTCTGCATTATAAATACCCTTTTCATATTAGCTATACACTGATGGGCCCACATTTCCTTGCCTCCACGTCTGTTCCCATAGCAAAAAAGCCCACTTCCCCCAGATACTGTATGTCCTTTGGTACTCCGCTGTGTCAGAGTGATCAGTAAAAATTTAATGACACTATAAAATAATAAAACTGCCATTAATTTATCACAGCGCTTGATGCGTGGGCAGTAAAGAAGCATTAGTTCACTGAACATTTTCCAACCCCTAAAACAAAACCTCAGTGCTATGCAGATAACTTATGGCCCTAATTTTGACCATATTTCTTACTCACAGATATAAATTACCAAACTTATAACCGATAAGTATATCAACTTGGTATATAAAATTTAATGAAAATTTGTGATGCTGTAGTGAACTGATAGGCTGGTATTAATTAGCATAGCAATACTTACTTTAATTAGACCATAATATTGTAGCATGCAAAGTGCTGGCTTCTATGAAAAATGTGTAGACTTAAAGTAAAACAACCTCAAAACAACCTCTGAACAAGCGTTTCATTCAGTGATGTTCGGAGCTGTCTAACGTGCTGATCTCCACCGATCACATGATTCAGTGCGGTGGAGGCAAACGCTCAACGCCGCTCCAGTTATTAATGAAAATCATTGATGGATAACCCCCATCCTCTCTTCTCCCCATCCCAACATGATGCTTAATGATCATGAGTTTATAAAAGGACTTGATAGATCAAGAGGGGCCAGCGAAGCACAGAAGAGGGATGAGGCGACTACTTTATTACAGGCATACAGCACCAGCAAAGACTGTGTTTCAATACTGGACTTTCCAAGAGGAAGCATGTGAAGCACCACCATCCAGCTAATCGCACTTAAGTCACTTTGTCATCAGGCCGCTGCCTTCTTTCATTAAGAGCAATAATGTGGATGGGTGATGGATAGGAGTCTGTACACATGCAGCGTGCATGTCCACACACAAAACGTGACAGTGTGAAAAGGCCCCATACTTCCTCTTCTCTTTACAAAGTGTCCTCTCACCCAGCAGGGACCACCACATATGTCATAATTAGAAAACACTTAAGTAAGCAAAGGGCTGTCAGATAGACAGCCTCTAATCACAGGCCATAAGCAGGTAGTGGTTAATTGTATATCAAAATCACTCAGCTGGTCATAAATAATGAGTGCTCCTTCAAGTATAATGGTAAATTGCAGAGCTCTTTCTGCCTCTCTCATGTTCCTTTCTTTTGAAGAATAGTTCTTGAATAAATAAAAGCAAGAAGAACATTAAAATGCTGCAAAAAAGCTCAAATGCACTTAAAACTATCTTCATCCTTCATTTTGTCATATTTATTGTTCATATAGAAGGATACAAGGAGCTCACACAAAAGAGGATGGAAATATTTAAGATATGTAGGTTATTTTATGTTTTTTTTTTCTTAATTCAATTTACTTTCTTCTGGTAATTCTATTCAATTATTGTTTTGATTTTTGAAAAATAAAATGATAATATTACACAACCGCAGTTGAGACCACACAACTTTTAATACCTTTTAATAGGTGTAGACGTTTTTTGTGGAGGAAGAAATATAATGAGATACGGAGGAAAATGAATATAACTATCGGTCTTTCTAGGTGCAGCTTAGAAGCTGTTAGTTTAGGGACTCTGCGTGAGAGTCTGTGCATTTTGAATTACACGAAGAAAAGATTGAACATCTGCACCCTAGGAATAAAACAAATGTGTTTCTTTTCCTTATGGCTTCTTTTCTCGTCAGAGTGAAACCTTCCAAAAAGGATGGTGCTTTATTTGTGTCATTTAGAGTCAAAGTGTCCATCTCCTAGTTGAGATTTTAGAGAACAGGACAGCCCTTTGCTAATGCTCTGTGTATTCACTGAGGAAGTAGGTCATTCAACAATGGACCCGGCAGCAGTCGGCACTCTTTCCCCTTGCATAATACATTAAGTGTAATGTGCAGCAACTATTCAAAGGCCCCCCGAAAGCTGTTATTTTATTCTGTAAATGCACACGGACATGACATTTAATATTGTCATGGAGTGCTGAATGACAGGGTTTCATTGTGCTCAAGTACAACATGATGCCAAGTTTAATCTGAGCACAAAATGACATGACAAACGGGAAAACACGGTGCGTTCACCAAAACATGAACCTTGAATAAATGATGGGTGCCGAGCTCTCAGTGCCATACGCTAGGAAAACAGAGGCTGAGAGAAATGGCAGCGAAGGAAGAAAAATCTGAGCTCTGTAAAGAGCGCTGCAGTCCCATTGTGTATGGGGGATTACAAAGTATCCTTCTATAAATCTATTTACAGCACCCCTGGGCCCTCACTGTCTCTCTCCCCTCTGTCATCTTAAGCTGAATAGAGAGCAGAGAGTATAGAGAGCAGAGAGTAACAAAAACGCATCTACCTCTTGTCAAAGGTGCACCTCCAAAAACATCCTGCATATATCAGAGATCCTTTCACTTCTCAAATATTCAGCTAAAATAATATGTTGGGTTTTTTTTAACACTTTTATCTCATTGTGGAAATTTAAACACTTGCTTGCTTTTTTAACCCAACTTTATTTTTCGTTGTTTTTCTATAGGAAAGGGTGCATTTCGACAGCATCGGGCACCACCTTGGCAAACTGGGAGAGGAAGGAAAAATTGGCCACAGAGTGATTGACCTTACCAGGCCTGAGGATCTGGATGGTAAGGCCTGAAGTGAATTTGTAGCAACACATATCAGATTAAACACTTTTATGTATGGTCTAATTTCCTAAGCAATAAGATACATTGTGAAACTATGCATAAGCTTTTGAGGGTTGGTGTGAATTTTCTTTTCAAATGAGCTGTTTCTCTGAGGTTCAGGTTGGTGAATGGAGGACAAGGCTGCACAAGGAAAAAGCTGGCTAGTTTCCAAGCTTGGCTCTTGTTGCTCTTGTGCTTGTTTGTGGTCCTAAGTAGAAAGGTGCGAACTTTGATTACACCACTGTGACAAAACGTCATCCATGGCTTCGGTGCTAGATCCTACAAAGGTGGAATGACTACTTCAGTCCACTAGTGTTTGTTTGATAAAAAATATTTGTGGCAGTTTCTTTGGCATTGGAGTATGCAAGTGTTTTTGATTTATCTTTGATAAAGCAAAGAGTGAAAGAAACAGGTATTTCTCAAGATGCTTTCACCCGTTAGCATTTTACAAGAAGAAAAAAGGAACATGTAAGGAACCGACACAGCTTTCAATAAAAAAAGCAAAAAATATGCATGAAAACAAACTATAAATTATTTTTAAGCAACTTTAAAGCCTTTTTATCACACCCTCTTTGGTTTCACATCACACCCAATCCTTAAGATGAAAATTAGAGGTGAATATTGTGGCTTCATTGACATGTTTCCCATGTGAGCCATAGCAGAGGCTCCCATCCCAACCGTCTGACTCTTTGGACAGATGTGTTTTTGTCGCTCCTTCTCCCGGTGGGAACCCTCCCTCTGTGGCTACCGTGGAGTCAGGACAGAAACACAGTGCGCACTAGGGCATTTGTGTCCTTTTAAGTCCTTCTCAGGGCCAAGGGAAAGGATAGTGCCAGACGCCTTGCATCAGTATTCCCAGTGGGCTATGGATTAGGAGCAGACAGAGGTTAGAAAAGGGGATAGGTCCTCTTCCCAGGGGGGAGGGGTGGTTAAAGACTTTGAGTCAGGGCATCGCTCATAACTCAAAACACAGTTTACATTTCTTGTTTTGAAGCACAAATACATTAATCTCTTTATTTACCTGACAGCAATGAGAAGGCACATACAGCTTAAAGATGGGGAGGGATTTAAAAATGCGAGCAACAAATCGCTTACTCTTCTTAGTACATGTTTACATTTGAACTTCTCTTGATGGTCTCCTTGAGGCATTAGATTTCTGGCTCTGTGGCATATGTTGTTATAAAGACGTGAGCAGAATTGCTGGAGCTAATTTTGCTTGGATTTTCAAACAAGATTTAGATTTAAGAAACTTGTAATTTCAGATGTTATAATTTGTTTTTCCCTTAGCACTTGCAGGTTGTTGTGAAAAAATATCTGCTACAGCTTATGTGACTTTTCCAACATATTTAGACCAATTTATTTTTCCCAGACATCTAAAATGAGTAATGCAATTAGTTTTTTGGAAGCATTCTGACCCCAGACGAAAAGGAAATCACTTTGGAAACATCTGCCTTTTAACACACTTTTTCCCAAGTAGATCAGAACACAGCGGATGTGCTTTGGTGTTTTCTCAAAGGAAAATTACTGGGTGTACCTCCCAATAAGCATATAGGGTGTGAAAACCCCTTGGTGTGTAGCAGCTTTCTCTCCAGGATGAAGCAGCCAAACTAAGCAAACCCAGTGGGCAGTCTGTGCCTGTTACAGATGTGCTTGTTACTTTCTATATAGCAAGAAATATAAAGAAAGGGATTTGGATTATCGTACAGATCATACCCAGCTCATGTGATTTAACTGCTAATGTTCTTGACCAGTCAAACCCTTATATACATAAATAACTATCCTAATGAATTGGCTGTTTGTTTAGAGGGAGGTCAGAACAAATGCTGCAGTGATATGTGGAGTCAGGAATAATAACTTATTTACATTTTAAACAAGGTAGCACTAAGAAAAATAAAGAAAATCTTGTGAAAGGGTCTCTAACAAGGTTGTCATTGGACCGAATGAGAATATAGATAGTGTTTTAAAATTGTAGAAGACATAATAATAACTGAACTTTTTTAATCTCACATTGGAGAAATTGGGCATCATGGGGCACCCTGGGTGCAATCGGGGGGTTAAGGGTCTTGCTCAAGGAGCAAGAGTGGCAGTCGGAGAGTGGGTTTTGAACTCAAAACCTCAGGATTCCAAGCTCTATGCCCTAAACACTAGGCCACCACTCCAACTTTTATTTATTTATTTTTTATTTTTTAAACATTGACTCAGAGAAGAGTCCGTTCCCTTTGAACTTTTTCACACATTTTCACTTTAACATTTTTTTTTTTTTGATAGGCTGACACAAATATCACTATAATTTAGATTTTGCAGGAAATTGTTACATCCATAAATGAACTTCCTAGCTGGCGTAACTTTATGTAAGCATTATTGCAGTTTTCAGATGGTAACAACATACTGGAGAACAGAAGCTATAATTTGTGCTACATGCTATGAACCATAGAATTATTTACATATATTTGCAGTACCTTTCATATCTTAATGAATAAATGTGAAGATTGTGAATTATTCCGTCCATTTTAATTTCTATTGCTCTCCCATATTAGATATCAATAATATACATTATAGTTTTATTGAGAGAAAGTGTATATAATTTATATAAGAAAAATTAAAATAGCTAACATTATTAATGTTAAAATGCATTCTAAAATCAAAAATAATAGCTGAGGAATCAAGAAGTTGAAATTTTGTTTAAACGTGAGGAAAGATTGAGTGTATGAGCTTGTCAGATTAAGAAAATGTTCTCTGGCTTTCTGGTTTTCTATAAAACTTACTGTTCACATGACAGATTTCTATATGCTCATATACTAGAAAAGAAAATCCCAAACAAAAAAAAAATGTGTTCCTAATACTTGTAATTTGTAATGGTTTAATTAGCATGCAATGAGCTCATGCTACAGCAGATACACTGAGCTGTATGTTCTGTCTAACTAAACCCCATTAATCTCGCCTGATCCTGCTCTGAGGGAGAGGCTCCATTGTCGGCGCTAAATGCCTTCACTTGGAGGTGTTAGATTTGATCCCAGGAGGGAAGGCTTGGCAGGTACATGTAATTGTTGCAAGCTCACTGAGGCTCATCCTCTCGAGCAGATTCCTGGGTGACAGCACATGTATAACGACAGAACAAAGATGAGTAAGGAGGAGGGGAAAAGGCGGAGGATAGGGGCAGTCAGGGCATGACTACCCTCTGGCTTGGTACAAAGTCAAGTCTGAGCCTGTAGTTCACAGGTGTGATTGGTTTTCGGATCTTACTGCATTTTACTGTTAATTCTTTGCCTTGTTTCTCATTCTTCATTATGTACATTCTCTTTTAACTCTTTTTTTACTCCCTACAAAAGCAAGCAATCATGCTTTCACAACATAATTCATCCATCTCATCTGTTGTTTTTCCAGGAGAAACAAAATTAGAAGCGAATTCTCATATCATTCTGTCACACTAGAGCTACAGGCCTTATGAATCAAAATAAATTCTATTAACCGGCTCTGCCGCTGCTTCGCCTCCTTGCTAGTTACCACCCAGGGGACTTGGCCCTGTGACTGCTAAACATCTGTGTTTATTTACACAATCAAACACCTAACTGACTGATTTCTAAATGTCCTGCCTCACCTGGGAGAAACTATTGTAAATTCTTATTTTCATAATGTCAGACAAGCGTCACCATTTTTAATGAAACAAAAAAATGTTAAGATAAATTTCATGCTGTAGTCCCCAGCAATTTCCTCTGACACAGATGCACTGGAAGTCTCCAATACAGTAGATGGACTGAATTAGGAACGAAGGTGGTAGTAGTTTTTGCAAGACAAGTTCCCTGGACAACACAACACAGGGTGGTCCCTGTTGTGGTCATTGACTGTATATTCAGTTAGGCAGCAGATACCTGAAAACTTATTTTTATGCTTTGTGATGCCCTCCAGTCTTAGACATCCTTGGCAGTGACACATATCCCCTCTATCAAGAAAAGTACTAACATAATTATTAAACTCAAACTAATATTTCAGATCAAAGATCTAAGGAGGGGGCATGGGTATACATGAGGCAGATTTATTCCCTTCCTTAAATAATATGTGACAGTTTCACCTTTGAATAACATCAACTGAAAACTTGTGTTGTTGCTTCGTTCTAAAGCTTCCTATAACATCTGACAGGAGCTTTTCCAAGGGAGCAGCTATGTAAGAAAAAAGACCCATGGCTCATCTGGATTCCCTCCAATGAACTCAGTCACGGGGCTGGTTTCCTGGCTAACTACTGATGTGGCACTGGGTGATGGCAAGCAGTTGTTTTGCACCCCTCCCCATAAGAAGATCACCTCTGCCCGTATGCATGCACGCCAGTATATAAATTGCTGAATCAGTGTCAGTGATAGAGTAATGGGACGGAGGGCATCGTAAATTACAGCAAGCGATCCCGGGGTGCAGACACTGGCTGTCGTGTTTGAGTGAGCGCTATGCTCCTGAGCTAATGAATACCTTCATCTGGCCCTGGCAGTCAGCAGATTGCCCCGCATTGATGGATACTGTCAGCCCTCCGCCACACCACATTTCATTGCACAATAAACATGGTTGTCAAAAGCAAACAAAGTAAAACCAATTCATCCTGTACAGTGAGTGCATGCTAAATGAAATTAACGTACTGTGGGGTTTGGTGGCAGCAAAGGTAGTGTATTATTCTTGAATTCATGATGCCTTTAAGGCCTGTAGTATTCCAGAAGGCAAAAGCAAACATAGATATGGGGCTTTCATTGCTTGGTAGTAGCTCCTAAATTTCCTGATGTACAACACATTTGATGTGTGCTAAAACACTCATTTATGGACTTGCATTAGTTTGGGAGCTTACAATTTAACATCTTTTTTTCAAGTTTAGGTAAAAAAGTCAGAGTTTGGTCTGAAAAAGGTGAACTTTTTCTGGGCAGACAAAAAACAATTCAACATTATCACCTGAACACAGACATTTGTACACTTCTTTTTATTTAGGCCAATGTGTATAAATGTGACCTGTTTTTGTTACATAAACTGAAATCTCATTATACAGCTAATCAGTCTTTATTGTGCTTGCTATTTTAGTAAAAAAAAAACACATTTAAAAAAAAAAATGTTTTTATTAAGAGTAGGCAAACTGTTGAGGTTGGAAATTGTGAAGCAATGTCTTTCATGATTAAGACAGAGTTAGGTTTCTGCAGATTTCAAATTAATGTCTCCACACAGCCCTCGATTACTCATTAAGAATTTGATTTGTTTATAAACTGAAATAATAATAGAAATCAAACCCCAGGTAACGTTTGCCAAGACTGCTGGTGAAATGGTTTAATGAGAAGGCTTCACATGTGGATGATGAAATATGCATGAGTCATTCCAAGCTTTCTTTTCCAGATCTGAGATCATTAAAGATGTATCGTAGCATATGGAAGGCTCTTTTTTGTCTTATTTTTCAAGCCTTGTTTATCAACATGTTTTTGTTTGTTTAAATATTCATACTGCTTTTATTTAATTCTTTCACATCTTACATATAAAAGGAAGCAAATGCACATGCAACAGAAATCATTATCAGCCTTATGTACAGTTTAATACTGAGAGAAACTATCTTATGCTGATTGTGAATGCCCTGATTGAGAACAGCACATTGCAAAATCGGCACACTATTTCTCCACGCTAATATAGGCCTGGTTTGTTTGTTTGTGTGCAACTGTGTTGGGAGGGTAAATTATGTTTGTATGCTTGGAGGAAAAAGGGAAAGTCTCAGAAACAACTGGGGAAAAGGAAGGAAAAACATTTAAGCATATATATGTGAAATATCATTGGAATAAAGCTTTTTTAAGGGTTTCCTGAGTTTAAGTTTCCACCTTCTTCTACTTCTTCTTATTTTACTTCCTACTAGTCCTAAAAAGGACTGACAAAATATTTGAGCAAATATGAATAATCTTTGGAGTATGTTACATGTTATTTATGTTGGCACTTTTCTATTTGAATACCCAGCTGAAAAGTGTGTATTCTGGAAAAGCATACACTTAAACACGTATTTGAAGTCAAATGGTTTAATCCTCTGGATTTAGACGATACTCAGAGAGAATGAAAGAACTCAGCTCTGTGTAAACTGGCAACTTTTTTGGTTTGTAGCTCTTAATAATTTCAAGTTCAGTTTTATACAAGAAGCAAAACTCTGGCCCTCTGGGAGGTTTTGTTTTCTAAGTACTCATTCAGAACAATGTTCTGTAAGATAAAGATAGAGGCGTTAATGATAGACGAAAGAGAGTTTAAACCTGGCTTGTCATTTAATCAATGCCTTGCCTCGCTCTCTCTTCTTGTTCCTGCTCTGGCTTTTCCAGGGTCCAAGGAAGTCAATGGCTCTGCAGATAAACCCCAACCCTATTATTGTTGGCCAACAGGAGGTGCTGGATCTACGGAGGCACGAGTCTTCAGGGAATCCCGAGGGCGGAACAACAATGAGCCCCACATTAAAAGGCCAATGAACGCATTCATGGTGTGGGCCAAAGATGAGCGGCGCAAAATCCTCCAGGCCTTCCCCGATATGCACAACTCAAACATTAGCAAGATTTTGGGTAAGATCTTTTGAATCTGATATACGAGAATAAATATTGTAGATCAGATTTTTTTTTTCTGAATGCTTTAAAATAAATCAGTAGAAAAACATCAGTTAAACTTTTTGCATGGTAAGGAAAATAAAAAAAATATCCTCCATCATAAGATACATTTTTCAAATGAGTTTCCAGTTTTCTTGATCTATATGGTTTAAAAAAGCTTCTTTTTTTTGTTTTGTAAATTCACCAAATCTTCCTAGTTTATTTAGGGATAGGAAGTGTGTCATGGCACAAGCTACTGGTCATCAGTTCAACTCAGTATCCAGATGGATTTATGGCCCATCACTACCATAAGTGTTTGTCATGAAAAATGACAGAGACTAAATGGGTCTTGTCCCCTCAGCACTGGAGTCTATACATCAGAGCTGTTAAAAGTGCTGTCATCCATGGCGCAGTAGCACTTCATGGTGCTGTAGTATTTACAGCACAGGCTTGTTGTAGTTTTTGACAGTATGGGGGACAAGCATGTCTCTCTTGTAGTAAAATACATTTTAGTGTATGAATTTCTCTAATCAAATACTTTGAAAACACTGTGTTACATAAGTTTTCTATCATACAGCAATAAAGCATCCTTACAAAATTACTGATAAAGACATAGACACCTCCCTATCATCTTTCTAATTGTTTTAGGTAAAGATAAACCTTTTTTTAAGTAAACATCTGTCTAAAGCTATTTCCCAGCTTATAAAAATGTAGGATAAGCTTAGAAATATGAACTTAAGGTTAAATTAATTGTTGTATGGAATTTTTTTTTTCTACTCAAATATACAGAATGAAAGCTACAAAAATACTAAGATAACATTTTTCATTTTTTGGAAATATTTAAGTATGATTTTCTGTTAATGCTATAAAATATTTTTTTATAGAGATTTTTTTTTAGAGATATTAATTGTTCGAGGATACCATAAGGGCAGCAAATGCTGCGTGTGAACGAAATTAAAATCACAAATGTAATTGATAACCATAAGGTAATTCTTAAAATTATTTCTTTTAATAAAAAAACAGTCCTAGTTTTCTTGTATATGATCCTAACAAAATAATTTTTGTCCTCCAGGAATAGTGGAGAATGTGGAGAGTAAAGTTTAAATGCCCTTTTTTTAAATAGCCTGTTATCCTGATATTTAGAAGCTTACCTGTACTGTATAACTGATTAATATATAGGCTATGTATGTCAAGACTTAGACTCTCGCTTTTACGTCTCAACCCAATTAGATTTGTAAAATAGTTTTCAAATGCTGAAAAGTTCATCTTCCCGTGCTTCAGGCTCTCGATGGAAGGCTATGTCTAACCAGGACAAGCAACCATACTACGAAGAGCAGGCCCGTCTGAGTAAGCTCCACCTCGAGAAGTATCCAAACTACAAGTACAAACCTCGACCTAAAAGGACCTGCATAATTGATGGCAAAAAGCTACGCATTGGAGAGTACAAGCAGATGATGCGGTCCCGACGACAAGAGATGAGACAGTTCTTCACTGTGGGGTATGTGCAATAACAAACAACCATTAACCAAAGCGAGTTTTTACCAAATGCCTGACACATTTTTAAGAACACTGCAGGCATTTTTATAAAATAAGTTTCACATTAACCTATAATATGGTTTTAAGATTTTAAAATCAAGCTTTTTTAATGGCTGAGATTTGATAAATTGACAAAATACTTTAATTCCCTCTATTTTAAAATGAAGCATGAAGTACAGAGATTTCATGGGAAATAAGCTGTAAGTGTAAACTCAGAAAGGCCTGGAGGGCCGCTGAGGCTTAACACTTTAATTTACAGTGTGGTTAGCAGGAGAACCCCTCTCCAGGTGTTCCCATGTCAGTCATAATCTTCAGCAGCTTGGGGAATCAATCATGCAGCTCAGCAGCAGACAAGAGCAGCGCCAAGAGCGTATTGGTTTTATGTCACCAATAAACTGGGTTCTCTGTCTAAACGGTGCAGAACAGGAGCTGTCAGGAAAACCTCTCTTCTCCCAAATCATTTTCATAAAAGTTGCTGCATTGACACACAGTATTAGGGAAACCCCCTACTCCAGCCATCATGTGTTAGTATCGCGAAAGCAGGAGAAGATATTCTTTTTGCAGAAAATTGGAAATACAGTTAATAATAATCCCTCTTCCCTTTCTTGTTTGTCCAGCCAGCCACCTCAGATTCCCATCACCACCAGCGCCAGTATGGTCTATCCAGGGGGCCTCACCATGGCAAACACCACACCCTCACCTCAGATGACGTCAGAGTGCTCCAGCGCCTCGGTGAGCCCTGAGCCATCTATTCCCGTTATTCAGAGTACTTACAACATGAAGCTGGAGCCCAGCGCCTTGGCGAACAACAGCGAGCAAGTCAACGGCGAGGATGAGATGGACATGTACGAAGACTTCGAGGACGAGCCCAAATCAGACTATAGCAGTGAGAATGACACACAGGAGCCAGTCAGCGCCAACTGAGACCTGTTTTACTGAAATAGAGACAGCAGTCACACAGGAGGATGATCTGATCTGATCTGAGGGCGTGAAGGAGCAAAAAGAACAAAACTTTATCACATGGATCGGAAATACGTTTTGAAAGAAAATTATAATGTACCATGTGGAAGCCTGCATGCAGCTACGGCTTCGTCAGTCAAAAGCTATTTGGTCTTAAATATTTCTTCAAGTTTGTGAAATAGTTTGTTTTTGTGGTAATTTATAATTTCTTTTTTTTTTTCATTGTTTTCTTTGTTTTTTCATTACAGATCATAGACGGTTACACAGTTAGTTTGTTGCCTAAAGCAAAAGACAGAGCTTGAAGCTTAACATTTGGTATTAACCCATATTACTTAAAGTCATGTTGTTTTCATGTAATGATGCTTCATCACCTAACTGTTCAAGATGGGAAAAATGATCTCACTCAGGTATAGTGTGCCAGCCAACAGCTTGTGAATGTTTTTAACCATGAGAAAAAGTATCAAAACACAAACAAGGAGAGATTCCAGTTTAGTCACATTATTATTATTATTGTTATTATTATTATTATTTTGTTTTTGCTGCACTATTTGGTGTGGAAGTGCCAAACATTTCATGTTTATTTACAAGAGGCTTTGAAGACAATCTCTTCATCTCTTAAAGCAGCTTATTATACGATCTCTCTTTGCTCTAACAGAAAAGAACAAATAAAACTCAGGAACTTGGAGGCAGCAAGTTCTGTAGGAAGTAACGGATGAGTGGAAGTTATATTATGGTAGCCGTACTCCACAGAGATTAATGCAGTGCGCATCAGTGGTATGAGCAATCCCTTTTATTCCTCTTGCCACAGTGCAAACTGAACATTGTAGAATCCTTTCACTTATTTCCAGCTCTACAACCCAATCTGAATCACCAGGATCTTAATCAGCGATTGTAATCAGGCCAGAATGTTAAAAGGCCAAGGCCCCCAATCTGCAGGATTGGAACAGAAGTGAAAGACAGCTTTGGTGGCATTACAATCTTAAATTGATGTTGTACAATGTGTGGCTCTAAAGCTATGGTACATTTTGTTAAACACTTTAGCCCCATTTGGATGGCATGTTTAAAGTCTTAGGTCTTAAAATTAAATTTTTTCAGACATTGTAAATCTTAAACGGACACTAAGAAGTCTTAAAGCAGGGTGGTTATCTTGATGATGCAGTGGAATGATTACTAAAGTTGTATCGAAAGGACTGACAGATTGCCAGGAGGTCTATAAAGAAAGACAAAGACCTGCCATCGTGTTTGGTTTCCTCACTTCTGTGCATCTCACAGAGGTGACTGTGTGAGAGGTGACTTTGTTTTTGTTTTTAGGTCACTTATATTAAGCCTTTTTAATTGAAAAAAAAAACATATAATCTTCAATATAACATAGAAGTTAGAATCATGCGTTACTATCTACAACAACTCTTTGAACCAGATTTGACATTTATGAGTTGTATTGGTTTGAAAAGAAATTCAAGAAACTCTCCCCTACCCTAATTACATACAAAAGATTTAGGGTTCTGGAGCTTGATGTTAAAGATGGGTCTGTAGAGCAGAAGGTCTAAGTGGTTCTTCTCTTAGAGACGCACATTTTTGACCCCAGTCTTTGGCAGTCTCGACACTCAGGGGGCACCATCTGGCTTGGAGAAGGAGAAAGCAGCGGGAAGGAATGGGGAAACAATAAAAACTGGGTGTGTGTCCCTCATTGTGCTCTCCATCAAAGTGCTGTAAGTAAGGCCACAACAGGGCTTACTACCCGGCCCAATCACCAGGCACTGGCGAGCAGATGGAACAAGTACATCAAGCTGTGGGGGATTATTAAAATGACTGACGAGTGGGTATCATCTGAAATGCAGCATTATTAATGCATGAGTCCAGTTATTTCCCCCTTGCCCTTGAATCTGTCCATTTCAGAGAGGAGAGCTTTGTGAAGGAGCTGATTAGCTGGTCACTGACCATAAGTGGTCAAGAGCCTCACTGCTGATCACTGCATTTTTCTCTTGCCTCTGATAGGTACAGATGGCCCGCCTTGCTCTTTAGCACTTCTTATTTGAATTACCCAACTTTTGCAAACATTCATATAAAAAAACATGTTTTATTATTTACTTTTTTGTTTGTGTCTATTTAATTATTTTTCCATTGCAATGTTCAACACTTTTCTAATTTCTACACATTGAAGCAATCATTGACGCTCTCCTATAAGTCAAACCTTCTCCCTCCAAGTCAACCAATTTGGTATTTCTGATGTGTTTCCTCCTGTTTGCTGGTGGTTAGACTGATTTGTATGTGACTGTAAATAATTTTATGACCACGCCAAGCAGCTCCAGTTTGCTGGCATTCGGACTCCCTAAGAAATTGACACTGTGCTAATGCAGCAAATCGACAAATAAAAAAAATGAAAAAAACAACAAAAAAAGAAGAAAAAAGACAACAAAGAGACAATGTGTTATAGGCACTGGATATTCATCATATTTTTTAAGCAATTCTGATCAATGTGAATTTTTTTTTTTGACGAAGAACCCCATGGATGGACAGGATTCCCCTGCTTGACTCAAGTGGGTTTGTTGTCACACCTGTCACAGATTTGGGTCCTTTTTATGATCAGTTTTTCATCTACTTATTTTGTGTGTTTATGTAATGACACGTGCGATGAGTGAACGCTTGTTTAAGCTTCAAGGCTTGTCTTGGGGAAAGACTAAGCAAAAGAAATGTGTGCAGACAATTAAACAGAAGGCTCAGAGAACTGTAAAACAACAGACGTTGTATATTGTGTTTGATACTGTAGAGTATCAACATACTGTATTTATTATCAGCCTTAGCTGGCTCTAAAATTGGCAGTGAAACAAGAAAACCGAGACAATCAGAAAAATTAAAAAAATTGGAGATACAACTAAGTTTTACTCAATTCACTGATAGTATTTTATTGTAAATATGAGCAATGACGGTATTTTTTGTTCATTTGTTTTTTTATTTTTCAAGTTATGTATTTGGCAGATTTATTTCCTCTTTTATATTTGTTCTAAAAGCTGACAAGTGGTTATACCTCATTTTGATGCTGAACATTTTTAATATTTAAAGTCACAATTCAAACTTACCTTATCAGACTTAAAAGGTACTGAGTCAAATAAGCACTTAATGCTTGCAAATTATTATTTTTTATACAATTCATGATGCTGTTTTCCCTTGCTGATTTTTTTATTTGTTTTATTTAAGCAATTAGCCTATTAGTTTCGGATGGAAGATAAAATAATCTGAAAATAACTAAAAGGATCATTGTTAGAAATAAAATGTACCTTCTTCGTTGCTTCAAAAAACAGTTTTAAACACACAAGGTAGTTTTTGTTTATTTCAAAGGTGAAAGCACCCAAGTGTTTATTACTTCTAATTTAAAATGCAGAAAACAATGCATCTTTACATATGCTGATGGTTTTCTGGAAGGTAGGCCTCACAATTGTTCTAAATTTTTTGCCTCCTGTAAAACATGCAAAATGGTTTAGATGAACTGAGGACAAAGGATTCAATTCTGTCTCGAGATTACTGTAAGTTGATTCATTTTTTTTTTTTTTTTTTTTTCAAACATTATGATGTAAATGGTGGGAATGTTCTCTATGTTAATTTAATCAGCACAATTCACTGACATGCTGGACTGACATGCTAGCTGCTGTTCAGAAAGTGTAAAAAATGTGCCATCGGGGCAACATTTTAAGCTGCCCTAGGTACTCTGCTTTTACGAATTGTCCTTTCAAGCGACACTGTGTGGGGCTCTTCTATGACTGGAGCCACAGTTTAAAAAAATTGCTGGCAGCCTGAAATAATTTTCTGCATAGAATCCTGATTTGTTTCCTCTCCCTGCAGGTACCTATAAGCCCATTGCAAGTATTGTTTGGGTGTCATTAGAGAACAGGAAATACATAGTGTCTGTTGCTGCTTTAAAAAAAAAAAAAGTTTATGTCTGAATATGTAAATAGTTTATCATGATATCTTGTACAGTCCAATGTAAAGTTTTTAATTCAACTTAAAAACAATGTTGCCATCACATTTGTGTTCACATTCTTCTTTTTACAGAGCAAAACAGGTCAATTACTTGCAAGGGTGTATTACTGCTTGAAAAAAAAAAGAAAATGTTTGTTTTTTATGTTCTGTTTTGCTTTGCTTCAAAGTGTACACCAGCATTCTTTGGTTTTCATGTGCAGTATTGACGTGAGGTAAACTTAAGGTGAATAATTTTAAATTGATGTGTGTGAGTGGAGAGCTGCGTCCTCAGCTTCAGTAGTATTAATACACTAAAACAAGTAAAAACAAACCAATGATGGGCACACTTGTGCATCTTTGCACCATGCAAGTGTGTTTACTGTAAATGATAAAATTATGCCCACAGGGTCACTTCAGAAATATTATGAAACTGCATTTTCCGTATGTGTTGGTCCATTGTATGAATGCAGCAGCGGGCTGAAGAAACTGCCGGCTTTAGCTTATTTACCTCAAGACTTTCCTTGTTTTCTGTAAAAGAGACATTGTGTTGCAAAGAGGTTCACACATCACTCCATCTTTTGTACTGCTGTTGACACTTACCGATTAAAGAGACATTTTGTTTTAAGGACTCGAGTTAGTATTTTGATTGCATGCTGTCTGTGTAAGAGTAAACGGTATTCTGGTTTTGGGAAAAGGATCACACTATTAGCCTAGCTCAAAACACAGAAAGAAAAAAATATACAACCTAATATTGTGTGTTCTCTTACTTATTCTGTAGATACATTTTTTTTGTAAAACTGATTATCCATAGCTTTTAATAACAAAACTTTAAAGATGGGTCATAGAAAAAAAGGAAACAAATATTTTTTCCTTATATGTCATTCATGTGGGTCCTTATTTCCAAAGTGGTAAAAATTGTGCATAACATGTTGCATAACGATTCCAAATCTATTTTTGTAAAACTACTATCTTTACCTTTTAATGCGTTATTTAAAACCTTTATCGTATGTGAAAAGACTCAGTGCAGGAGTGTATGCACATATTAACTTATTTTAGTCAAGGTCTTTTGATCAAATTTATTTTGATTTAATCACATATCCTTTTTTAGGCATTTATATAAGTCAATTTATTGTAAATTAAGTCAACTGAAATATGAAGTTAGGGATAAAATTTCAAGTTTTTATAGCCTTTGCAATGTTAACAAAATTCTAATTAATTCAATTTAATATCAAACAAAAACGTTTTATTAAAGTTGCAATTCCAAGTTATCATTTATATCAAAACCTAAAACAATATGAAAAATGCTTACTACAACATTGCATTAGACCTCGTCTCCAATAGCAATAGTTGGATAGATGCAATATCAACTGTTTTGTTTTTTTGTTTTTTGTTTTTGCAGTAAGCCTGTTATTCCTCAATATTTAAGTTCAGTTCACTGCCACTTAATAGGATTAGGTCTTTTTAATTGTAAATATTAAGGTAAATATTAATTTTGTAACTATAATTGCTTGTAAATCAGGGATTAAACATCTAAATATGCACAAATTAAGGATTTATACAATAAAATAATTTAGAGGAAATTTTGAAGCAGGGAAACATGATGAGGTGATTTAAGGTTGGAAATCCAGTTTAGCAAAAAAGAAAAAGAATTACACACATACACCCACACAAATTTATATATATATATATATATATATATATATATATATATATATATATATATATATATATATATATATATATACACACATATATGTAGACATATGTACATATATAGACATATCTATATATAGATATAGATCTTTGTATATATGTGTATGTGTATATATATATATATACACACACATATATATATATATTTACACACATATATATATATATATATATATATATATATATATATATACACAAGTTATCTCGGCATATCGAAGCTCTAGGCCTTGTGAGCTTGGATGTGTTGGATTCACTTCCTCGTTTGCTCCTCCAATGTACAGCTGACAGAGATACGGACCACACTGTACAGTATATGAAGCAATCTCTCAAGGGCTGTCGCCTGTGTCTTGCTTTGTTGCTCTCTCTCTCTCTCTCTCAGAGCTCCTTGACAGATGCAGTCTGCTGCTCCACTGCTAATTTTTTACACACTTAAACTTAACGTATTCAAGCATTAGATTAGGATACAGTATTTCCCTGGTAATGACACTTCTATTCCATTCTCATTTTTGTAATTCTATGCTTTATCCTTAACTAATGTTCTTTTATAATCTTTAACCTGTAGCATGGTCTACTGTTTTATGAACTTGAGCCATTCATAACAAGGAGAGTGATGGCACTCAATAAATAAAAGAAAATGTTATATTGAACAGTTGTTGAGATAGAAAGAAGATGTCAAACTTAATCTTTGGCTGTGTTAAACACATTGCTGTGGTATTTACTAAAATAACTTCTATTGTTAAACGTTTGTTAATTTAGGAGACAAGAAATATTTAATTTTGTGGTATTAAAATGAATAAAGATGTAGTTATGTGGCAGACCTGCACAAATTTACGGAAGCGTATTGCATTCACAAAAGAAAAATAAATCTGACAGCTTATCTCATAATTACGAGATCAGTATCTCATAATTACGAGATATTATCTCGGAATTACGAGATCTTTTTTCATAATTACGAGATATTATCTCGTACTTAATGTTGTCAATAATGTTCTTTAATTTATGAAGAATTTAAACTGCATCATGAAACCCCCCATGATGTGACATGGGGGTTTCAAGGCCAAAGATGTATATTCCCTGGGATATGTTGTCTGAGTTTACTTTAGTACTGAAACAAGGCAAATGGTCTTTCACATCACTGGAAACATCTCCCAAGGCTGGAGGTTGGAGGCTAACAACCTCTTTTCCATGGTGGGCATTTTATCTCATATTCAAAAAAATAATAGATAAAAAAAATAATAGGTTATATGTATGTATGTACACTTTCCTCTTTCTTTTCCAAGGTGGGTTTTTAATCTAATAATATATATATATATATATATATATATATATATACGATTAAATACCCACCATGGAAAAGAAGGCTGTTTCTTAAAGTAATGATGGACACTCTTTACTGCTTTTTTACATCCCGTGTAGGGGCTTATCCTCCCATGGCGGAACTTCTAGCACCTCATCTTTGGTTCCCATTGTCCCATTGTCACTGAGCATGTCGTCTGTCGGAGCCTTGTCCTTGATGTACAAATGAACCAGCTCCTGAGAGATGGGAACCACCCTAAATGGCAAACCGAAGGCCACCTAATCCTGATCAAGAAGGATCCCACAAAGGATACAGGATAGCCTCTCAACAATGTTGAAGCTCATGTCGTGCATCATAAGAGCCTTCATTGCAAACTCAATTAGGCTGTGGATAACCACCCTTGAAGCATATGGTAAGAAACTTGCACAGATCTCTATCAAATGTGGCATATACCAAAGAGATGTTCTGTCCCCGCTGCTGTCCTGTATAGGTCTGGACCCTCTCGGCCAAATAATCAAGACTGGTTATTACCCCATTTACACTACCCTTGAAAAACCATGCCGAGACCAGTCCGAGCTCAGTAACTGAGATAAATTTTCGTGTGTAAATGGAAAGCAAATTGAACTGAACTGAGCTAGACACAACCGGACCGCGCTAACTGCAGACCAGTTCCAGAGGTGGGCTCGGCTCGGTTTTTCCCTGGCTCGGTTCTCTGATAACAAAAGCGCATGAGCAGAACGCGTCATCTCCGTTTGGCTGCACATCCCGATTCAAACTCCATTCCACTAGTTGGCGGTAATGTCCCTTTGGAAGTTGCTTGCCAACCAAAACAAAACAGAAGAAGAAGAACAACTATAAACAACAATCGAAATCTTCTCCACGCAACAGTTTGATTTGCTTGATTCCCTCCTTCTTCGTCTTCTTCTTCTTGTGTTTTATAGCGGTTGGCAAATAACTTTTAGTGCATTACCGCCACCAACTGCTTGATTCCTCCTTCAATACTGGCAGTAATACCGCAGATCGTCACTCGGAGACGAGGAGTTGAGGAACCGAGATAGCGTGATGTGTAAACAGTCTTCTGAACCAAGCTCGGCCTGGTTAAGTGATCCGAGCTCGGACCGGTCTCGGCATGGATCGGTTTTTTAAGGATAGTGCAAATGGGGTATATGGATACTGACTAAGCAATGGGGCCACCATCAGTCACCTCCTCAAATGGATGACATCAAGCTGTATGCTAAGAATGAGGGACACATCGACTTACTGATCCATACCACCCAGTTCTACAGCACAGATATCTTGATATCTTCGGACTAGAGAAGTGTGGTCGGATGGTGACTAGGAGAGGGGAGGTAATCCACACAGAGGGGTCTCATTACCAGAAGAAACAATAGCAGACATTGAGGACATTTACAAGTACCTTGGAATCCCACAAGCATGGAAGAGGTGACAAGGAAAGCGGCTACAGCCAAATACCTCCAACGAGTAAGGCAGGTCCTACTGTATGAAGCCAGCTCAATTAAATCTACCTTCACCTGTGCATATTACAATGCAATGGCTGAAACCTTATCACACCAAACCAGCCATTAGAACTGGTCATCACCAAAAGGTATTGGCATATGAGTATGAGATACTTTGTATTTGAACTACAGAAAACATCTGCTAATACTTATATGCTTTAAATCATTCACCAATGATCTTAAGGTTTACACAGTAAGAGTGTGCACTTAATAACAGGGGCTAAATGTAAAATTAGGGGATTGAATGAAAAACGTGCACATTAAAGTACCCATGGTGGATGTAATTGGTATATACACTCACCGGCCACTTTATTAGGTACCCCATGCTAGTAACGGGTTGGACCCCCTTTTACATTCAGAACTGCCTCAATTCTTTGTGACATAGATTTAACAAGGTGCTGGAAGCATTCCTCAGGGAGTTTGGTCCATATTGACATGATGGCATCACACAGTTGCCGCAGATTTGTCGGCTGCACATCCATGATGCGAATCTCCCGTTCCACCACATCCCAAAGATGCTCTATTGGATTGAGATCTGGTGACTGTGGAGGCCATTTGAGTACAGTGAACTCATTGTCATGTTCAAGAAACCAGTCTGAGATGATTCCAGCTTTATGACATCGCGCATTATCCTGCTGAAAGTAGCCATCAGAAGTTGGGTACATTGTGGTCATAAAGGGATGGACATGGTCAGCAACAATACTCAGGTAGGCTGTGGCGTTGCAACGATGCTCAATTGGTACCAAGGGGCCCAAAGAGTGCCAAGAAAATATTCCCCACACCATGACACCACCACCACCAGCCTGAACCGTTGATACAAGGCAGGATGGATCCATGCTTTCATGTTGTAGACGCCAAATTCTGACCCTACCATCCGAATGTCGCAGCAGAAATCGAGACTCATCAGACCAGGCAACGTTTTTCCAATCTTCTATTGTCCAATTTCGACGAGCTTGTGCAAATTGTAGCCTCAGTTTCCTGTTCTTAGCTGAAAGGAGTGGCACACGGTGTGGTCTTCTGCCGCTGTAGCCCATCTGCCTCAAAGTTCGACGTACTGTGCGTTCAGAGATGCTCTTCTGCCCACCTTGGTTGTAACGGGTGGTTATTTGAGTCACTGTTGCCCTTCTATCGGCTCAAACCAGTCTGGCCATTCTCCTCTGACCTCTGGCATCAACAAGGCATTTCCGCCCACAGAACTGCCGCTCACTGGATGTTTTTTCTTTTTCGGACCATTCTCTGTAAACCCTAGAGATGGTTGTGCGTGAAAATCCCAGTAGATCAGCAGTTTCTGAAATACTCAGACCAGCCCTTCTGGCACCAACAATCATGCCTCGTTCAAAGTCACTCAAATCACCTTTCTTCCCCATACTGATGCTTGGTTTGAACTGCAGGAGATTGTCTTGACCATGTCTACATGCCTAAATGCACTGAGTTGCCGCCATGTGATTGGCTGCTTAGAAATTAAGTGTTAACGAGCAGTTAGACAGATGTACCTAATATAGTGGCCGGTGAGTGTATATTGTATTGTTGTGCATTGTACAGTTAATTAAGATGTGAAAAAGATAACAAAGGGGGCCTTACAGCAGCAAGTGTTATCCTTAAAAGTAATGATTTGCTAATCACTTGACATTTTATTTAAATAAAATGTTTGTTAATAAATTCTGCTTTGCTTTAACAAACACCTGGCAGGTTGAGAGGTCTCAAAACATGTGGATGTTGAAAGGGCGGTGTGTGCCTGTGTGTTAGAAAGCCAGAGGTCATTCTGAGAGTTGTACAACCTCTATGGACCAACCTCCCCTGCCAGATGAGGATAATTATCTTCTTAATAATAATGATGTTGCTGTACAACATACATCCGTCTTGATGGAAGGTGTTTAACATTTTACATTCGATTCACTAAACATTTTTTTCAGATTGTTTATTTTGGATTTTATAAACAAAGAAAACTCCAACAAAGCAAGCAGGTCTTTTTAATTTTGAGATACAACTCTTTGCACATTAAGCTGTTTTGTCTGGGCGTTTTTTTGGCCTGATATTAAATAGCATGAAGAAAAATTACCTTTGTGGTCTTTGTGTAAGGCAGTCTGTAATGTTTATCACCGTATATTCTCATTTAAAATTGCCTGGGCCTCTATATGAGTTTCAGTCTGTGTGAATCTCAAATAAGCAGTTTGAGGATTAATCAGTGGCTTGGTTATCTTGCTGTTTGCAACTGGGTTCTTTGAATGAACTGTCATTGCTGAACAAAGATGTGCATGTGTGAACTGCATAAAATAATTAATACAGCCATGCTGTTGTATAGCGGCAGGGCTGCTATTTCACAACCCTGATGACTAAACACCAGAGAGATAGGGGAGCCGATAGGAGCACTTGGAACAATATTTTACTCATTTGGATCTGCTCAACGCTTCAGTCGTTGCACCCAGTGAATCTGTCAGGCAGGACCATTTCCCCAAGAACAGCTGCTATTTATCTGATTTTCCCATTAAACTTGACTCATGACTTTATTGTACAGGCTTTGGCAGAGGTGCTGCATGCCTCTGTATGTCTCTGTAAAACAGCTGAGGGTTGGCTGCTCTGATGTTTCTTCATGTCTGAACATGTAACAACTCCTCTTTATTTTACTAATGCTCAGTTTTATGTTAAAAAAGATGATGTGTGAACAATATTTATCACATCTCTCCCTGTACTTGTTAAACAGTCTCATCTAGAGGGTTTATGTTTTCTCCTCTTGCTCTTTAATTTAAAGCCTATCTGAAAGAATACATGTTTAAACTGATCTCAAGTCTGATTAAACTTGTGTACACCAGTATGTAAGACGCCCCTAGTAATGTTTTAATCCTTAGAGGTGAAGGACTTAGGAAATCTTGCTAATTTCACAGATGGTTTAAAATAGATTAGTGTGGAGAAGCAGCTCACAGAGAAAAGCTGACCCACCAGGCTCCCTGTTCAGCTGCCAAAATGCTGCGCCTGATGCTTAGAAGTGCCTTCCAAAAGTCCTGCAAGGTTAAAGTCAAACTTAGGTATCTCGAAGTACCTTCCTTTTTTAACCTTTTTTATTGTGTATTTAAAGAGCATTTCAATAAATGTGTCTGCTGCATACGTATTTTGTTTTTAAATGTCTTTTAAAAAGGAAACACTTTGAGTGTTCCATTTTTCTGTTAATGTTTATTTTATCTGTCATTGGGAACTATGGGAAATATTTAATTTCTTCTAGTTCCTGAAACAAATCCCAGGAGAACAAAGATTTTCTCTTAGAACTAAATGAACAGTTTTGGCCAAAGCGACCCATTCTTCCTTGATTCTTTTAGTGTGCTCTGTTTTGATTTTTAGTACAATGAATCCAAACAGCAATTTTTGTACAGAAATAAAGGAGTGAATTGGACTCTGCGTGGTGTTTTGGACAGGCCAAGCCTGCTGTTAGACTTGGTCTATGTCCGAGTAAGCATGACACAACTCTGGCCTTCTTGAAAGAACCCAGCTTGGAGTTAATGCGAAAAGACAATTGCCTAGGGTGAAAAACTCAACATGGTTTTGTTCTACTTGTCATTCTTTGGGACATAGTTGGGAGCAAAGCCTAGGAACCATTTCAATGTTATTTGTGCTTTTTGACCCATATTCAGCAATGCTCTCACAAAGCCCTTGTGAGAGGGTTCAAACAATGGGGAGGCCCTCTTAGAAGAGGGACAGGCCTCAACATCAGCCAAGCCATCTTGGACCTGCTTCACTGAAATTGTTTGTGACCAAAAAGGCTGACATCACTGAATAGCCATTGGTTCAACTTACTGCAGAACAAAAATAAGAATAGATTATCCAGGAGTTTCGGCAGTTGATACATAACTCACAAATCTGTCAAAGGTGAAATTTATAAGTTGTGAGACAACAAACAGGTAAAAAGTGTTTAATATTTGTATAAACTTTGTATTATTTTGTCAATAAGAGATATTATGAATCCATGTAAAAACAATTCATTAAATGTTAAGTAAATAATGTATTAATCTTATATCAAGTATTTTTGGAATTTTACATATTTCAGAAAACATATTTCTGCATATCTAACAGCATTTGATTATGTGAAAAAATAAATGTATTTTTTTTTTCTCCGTTTTTACAGGAATTTCTTTTCAATAAAGGCTTCTTTTTGAAATATGTGTTATTCTCTGAAAGCCATCAGTGAACTCAATCATGCATATGTGAATTACACACCTTTAAGAATATGTAAATGTTGCGAGAATGCCTCATTAATTAGTAATTCATGCATTTTTCAAAAGCCAGACACTTGCCAGTGCAGAAGATGGTTTATCAGATACAAGTAAAAAAAAAAAACGAGATTTATCACCACATTTTCAGTTTTTTAGAGTCAACATCAGTCATTTTATGACAATTGATTTTTGCATCTCAGCTGCTGTCTCATAAAATTACATTTACAATGTCAGATAAGCTATTTGAAATGCTGCAGTACAGGTATACATTTCATGTGCATATTCCTCCTCGTTGATATTTACTTTAGTTGTATTTTGGGTAAAAAAATTCTGTATGCAAAAAGGTGTGCTTTTTTAACAGTGGCACTAAGAATTATTTTGTGAATTTAGTTAAAGTGATAGTAAGAAAAAATGATAGGATGCACTGATGTTTGTGAAGTTAATGAACACTGGACAAGCCCTACTGATTCAAAAACGCTTCCATAAACCTTCTTTATCTGATCATCACAGTAACTCGTTGAATTACACTTAGATTTGGCAAAAGGGGTTTCAGTAATTAATTTTGATTAATTACCTACAAAAAATATATCTTTTAATAAAAAAAAAAACGTATATATATTATATAATTATATATATATATATATATATATATATATATATATATATATATATATATATATATATATATATATATATATATATGTTGTTTAAAGCTCATGCCTTCAGTTTCTCCTTGGTCCTGTCATCATCATTTCCTCGTTTTCTCTGCTGACATCCAGAGACTCTGTTGTTCCTGGTTTGGATCATGTCATGAGTCACAATTGCTTATTTGCTGTTATCCATTACCTGGTTTCAGTTACTCCCTGCTTTATTTAAAGCCTGTGAATTTAGTTTCTGCTTCCTCTGGTTATTACCTGTCAATTACTTGTTGTTCCTCTGTTGACATCCTGAAGTTCTGTTTCTCCTGATTTCCTGGCCATTTCTTCACCATCAATGGCCTCCTTATGTCCTACTGCTGCTTTAGTCCATCACCGACTCAAAGACATCAGCTCTTTGATGTCTGGGCCACCTGTAAGATAAATGCAAATAATCCAAGTATTTTGTATTCGGTAGTAAGACGACTAATATATGCTGACAAAGAACAAAGAAGATGCATTTAATAGACTGCTGGGTTCTCATGCCTGTATTATCACTTCCTTGCTAAACATACTTATGTAAAGGGGATTGATTTATTTAAAGCACAAAAAAACTGATGTTTCAAATATTGCTCTTCGTCAAAATGCAAATATAGCATTATTTATCAAAATAGTACAGTTTAATAAACCTCAACAGAATAAAAATTGACTTAGAAGACAACTTACCATGTTCTTTTCTAATTACAGTACAGTACCTGGCTAATCGGATGTCTTATGCTGGGTTCACACCGAAAACGAATGATGTAACTTGAGCAAGTGATTAATATATGCGTCTCCATATAGAGGCCTGATAAGAGGCAAAATTTGAAGCAATGCACAAGACGTGTTTCTGTATGCGAACAGAGCAACTTTTAATAGATGCAATATGAATTTTGATGGAGCAAAAAAAATCTGAACTTTGATGTCAATTTGCGGCAAATTCAACAGGAACTAGATGTCAATCAAAATGGAGGATAGGGAAAAAATATGTTGACATAGGATGAAATAAGGGATTCTAGGTTTGTGGGTGGTTCTTAAAAGGTTGCTTTAATTTATTCCTTAGGACTCTTACATCATTGATCATTTATAGTCCTCCATGAGCTGGTCTCGGCCACCCGCCTTTGCCGGGCTCAGGCGCTTTCTCTGTCAGGCTTCTTGCACTTCCCTCACACTATGATTCCTGAGCACTAGAGCTTGTCCCATTCTAGCAGCCTCTGCTGCTTTCTCAGTCTTTTGTGTTGGTCTGATCTCTCTCTACTCTCGGAACTCCACGGTGCCTCGTCACATTATCTTTGTTGTTTGAGTGCCCTTCCTCTGATTTAGGTAAACAGTTTTGGGTACTACTCAGACAGACTGCTTCAGCTATAGCTCCCGGATTCCCCCGAATTTGTGCTTCCCTGGATGATCTTGTGGTCCCAGGGATGCCAATGCCAGCACCTTTATTTAGTTTCAATAATAAAAAGCACTGTGACTTCCTTGGTAAAATACAAGTTGTATGTTAAGCTGAAATAGGCAACACATACATTTTCCTGCTATCTAGTGAAGCACTGTCCACACTGAGTTCTGTGTACTTGTTAGCCATTTGATTTTGGTTTTGTAAAGAGAAATCCAAAATTGGAAAACATACCATTTATTTTTGAGATTTCAAACTGGAAAGAAAACATTACAAAACAAAAACTGACCCATTATTTGTTTTTTAATTTCAAAAGGAAATGAAAAATGAAAATTAATAAATTTATTTAGACGTCATTTCCCACTGATTCAGTTCCCCTCTCCCCTTTGCACAATTAATTTTTGTCAGTAGCATCAGGAATTATTTTGTGATTTTAGTTTTGTATTTATCCTGTAGTTTTTATTGCCAGTTTGGCAAATTCATTGTCAATACACAAATATGTTGTGATCACATCGAAAGTTATAGAGATCTGATTGACTGCCTCAAGGTTCATGCGTAACTTCCTGGTCAACCGCTCTACTGTTTACAAGTCAGCAAGTGTGTGGGCATCCTTGTCATTTATGCCTTTTGGTTGTAGAGCGGGTCTACTGCCAAAAATGTAAAAAAAAATTCCCAAAAAAAATTTGATTGACAGATGACTGTTGATGACTGTTGATATTTTATTGGCCGAATTTAGGTGTGCAAACTGACGTATAACTAACTGGCCTGCATAAAATAACACACACAAAAAAAACAGATTTTAAAGACAGGATTTTTTTTTTTTTAAATAGAAAAATTTCCTACATTGTATGACTAGATTTTAGTATTTTATGCTTCAGCGAAAACTGTTAAGACAACCACTGGTTAAGTGACTGTTATCACATAAATACAAGTCATATCAATTGTTTAAGTACTCAATCCTTATAATGCAAAAAATAAATGTGATAGTAATGATAAATGATGATGATGATTGATTATTCTTATTTCAATTTTTCTAAGACAAAACAAACAGAAGAACTAAGATTATATATTTGCAGGGTAGTTTGCTTGTTACTGCATTTTAACCTTACAAGTTAAGTGTTATTGCATATATTTATGCAAAGCAGTTCCACAGTCCTGAACCCTCCCCTCATTCACACATTAGCTGAATAGATTGACATAGTAATAAACTGATGTTAATTAGATGCACTTTGAAATTCTCCATTCTGCTCCTCTTTATGCCCTGGTGGAGCTGGTGGCTTATTAAATCATTTGCTGCTCTTGGGTGATCTTCTTTTGAATCTTGGACTTACCCTCCGGGCACAATTTATTTTTATTTCACAAAAATTTTACCAGCAAATTTTACATTAGTTCAAGAGAATTATAAATCATTATTACAGAGACAGACACTTCAAACATTTTAAAAGCTTTCTGGTCAACGAGGCATCAAAGGGGATGTTCACACTGATGACTGTTATGCTTGCAAATATCTGTTCATTAGCATTCTGAGGCTGGAATGTTTATGTTCTGTACGGTCTGTACGTACACCAAACTGTATCTGTGGAACATATGCATAGCAGCTTTTGTTCTTGTCAAAGTCTCATTCTTTTACGGAATTGCAAGAGGTCCTAACAGCTATATAGAAATTTGTGGCAAAAGCCAGATAATTACCTATATTAAACTTTGTATGCTGTTTGTTTAATATTTCTAAAATGTATTTAAAGAAAATACTAATCTTAAAGGTCTTAGCAACAACTTTTTAATCAAAACGATACACTTTTCTAACATATTACATCCACAGGGGTATAGAATGATAGCATTATTTTACTAAAAGAAATTGTATATAGAGAATTGTTTTCATACATTTTGACATGTTCAAAATATATCATTCTTTACTGCTGGTAACAATACCAACGTCAACATGAACAGATGCTGCACCAATAGGAATAGTTAGTTGAAGTCATGTGAGACAGAGCTCAAGAGTTGCAAGATAGCTGTGATAGTGATGCATTTGAGAAATAGCTTTTTGTCAGCATTACATTTCTCAGATTCATGCCAACCCCCCCCCCCAAAAAAAGAAGAAAAACAAGAAAGAAAACATATGATGGTAAAAGTTTGTCAAGCTTTTTTTTTAACGTTTTTTAACGTTGCTGTCGACTCAAGAGGGCAAAGTAGATCAGAAGCCAAGCAAAGGTTGGCATATTCTTTATGGACACGTAAGTTAAATGTTTGCTAAAAATAACAAAGATTAGCAACTGCCACAGGCTAGCAAACAGTACAGAAAGGGACGGTGCAACTTACAAGCCAGAAAGAGTTAAACTTTTACCATAACTCTTAATAGTATAGTTTAAGATGAATGGGTTGTTTGATGAATATTACAATATTCAATATATTACAATAATTTGGTTATTTCTGAGATAACACTGGGGACAAAATAGAACCTTTCTTGGTTACTTCCTTTGCAAAAATACCACACGGACTGTGGCAGTAGAGAACCTTTATCTGAAAGCTCTGAGCTCTAAATGAGCCTTCATCACCATTAATGTATTTTATGAAATCTAGCTTTTTTCTGTATTATTATTGTGTTCAGAAAGGATCCACTGCTTTGTTTCTTTCAAATTTTGTTTCTTTCCATATTTTGTTCACTTTATATATATATATATATATATATATATATATATATATATATATATATATACACACGCCATATTCTAGTGTTTTAACTAGTTTTTTACAATTTACAAGAGTTTACAATTAAATCTACAAAGATGGTAAACTACAGAGTTGTGTTAGCGCCCAACTTTTAATTGTAGTTCTACAAATTTAATTAGAATATCCATTTGTCCTGTGAGGGGACAACAAAGAAAAAAATGTTTATTAGTGAATGTCTTAAATGGTTTGAGTTAAAGGACTCCAAATATTTGGAAATGGCAACAGTAGCATTTCTTGACAAAAGCTTTGTTTTGCCCCACCTCTGCTGCCTGCACTACTCAAGCTACCCTAATTTAACACACCTGCCCTCAATTATCTCCTCCTGTGTACTGTATTTAAGCAGTCTGTTTCCTTCCTCCCATGCCAGTTCATCTTTGTTTCTTCCAGCAAGTGTTTAAGCCCTTTTTCTTTCAAAACCATCTAGCCTATAGTGGATGTTTTTACCTTTTTTTGCTCTGACTCTGCCTCTGTGCTGTAATTTTGGTTACTCCTGCCCCTTGACTAATTCCCAGTGTTCTGACCTTGGACTGTTATTAAACCTCAGAATTTTGGGAACTCTGAGTTGTCATTTGAGTCCTGCTTGCCCAGTTTCAGGGCAAAACTGCAGATGGATTTCAACAAAACCTTTAAAGATAGATGGAAATAACAACTGCTATTTAAGGAATCTTGAAAATTTATCTACCAACTAAAATTGTGTCAAGATACACCTGGACATCACTGTGATTTTAGGTCTGTTTATGGATAAACATACACATTTTTCCCAGTTCTATATAAAAGATAAATTAGCTGATTGTTTGCTTCGGCTCTGGATTGATTTTAATAGATTAAAGTTTAACTTCCCTACACTGAAAAAAAGTAATTACTGTATTTTTTGTTTTCTTTACTTAATCATATTTAGTTACTTTAACACAATAGTTTGATGTTACAGGGTTGGACATTACAACATGATTTTAAAGTTACTAACTAAAATTAAGTAGATACCAAAAACTGAAGCATTATTTTTTGGTTATTTAGATTTTTGGAGAATAAAATATATACAAAAGTATTCAAGGGGGAATAATATTTGAGATAATTACTCATATTAATAATAAATATTATCTAATATTTGGGATAATACTAACATTTGATAGAGTATTAGACTATTTGTCATGATCGGCAGGCACCGTTGTGCAGTAACATACAGTTTATCCTTTCAGTAGAGCAGATATATTGACAAATGAGCTCAGAGCCATCTGAGCGCACAGATGACATAGAGCAAGGAGCCAGCTCAGTGTACCACTGAGGCTGGGTGTAAGCAACATGAAGCCTAGGGTGCACAGAGACAGGGTTGTGTGCAAGCACAGCTAGCAGAGATGTGCCCGCTATACACACATAGTGAGCAGGTCTGTGTGATATTTAAAAACTGAGCAGTATTCTCGCTGCCTGCTCTGACAGGTAACTGTGTGCAGAAGTTTTGACACAAAAAATATTGCATTTACTTGAATGCGGTAATGGACCATTTTGTCCAACTCCACGCCACTTCACTGCGATGCAACGACCACAGCAACTTTTGCGAGTAACAGGGAAATCAGACCACAACAACTTCTACTGATTTTTAAAATGGTTAAAACTTAATTTTTTACTTTTAGGCATCCAGGTATTTTCAGGAATTAAGTTCCACAATGGGTCAGTGCATTGAGTACTCAATGCACTCTTACACTTGTATAGTGGAAATTGTACAGTGATACTTTAAATGCTCCTATTGCATATTTACCTCACAGTTTGAAGCTCGTCAGTTGACACTGTCAATTGGGGAAACGCTTTCACCCCTGGATTTGCTCATAAAAGCACATGGAGTAGTTAATCTGTTTCTGAATAAAAACAGATAACTTAGGTTGTGCCATTGTTGCCTTGTGGCAAGAAGGCAAAATACCTTTGTATCAGCATCAGGGAATTTCTTTATCTTTGATGTACTATTGAGACTGACTTTTAATACATGCTGCTTCAAAGTACATTTTTAAAGAAACTGGATACTATTTATCGCTGTACGTTAGGTTTTGTCACTGATTGCAGCTATATTATATGTCACTGTTCCTTACATGTGAAGCCTAATAAAGAACTCTTTTATGTTTGAGTGAATTCAAGTCATTTATAAGTGAGTGTGTAAAAAGCATGATTGGATGTTGTGACTGCACTTTTTCAAGGCTTAATTTTGCTGTCTGTTATTATATTCAGATATGTCTATTCTAACAGGTTCAGATATGTCTACTTTTTACCATGAGTAAAAGCATAGTTATTTTTCCTGTCTCTGTGTGTTTCCCTGTGATGGACTAGCAAATTTGCCAGGAACCTAACTGGATGGATGGATGGATGGATGGATGGATGGATGGATGGATGGATGGATGGATGGATGGATGGATGGATGGATGGATGGATGGATGGGATCAGAAAAGTTGTGTAACTATATATATAATGGGGAAAAATATTTTAATGAATCACTTTATTTAGGGATGAATCACTCTGGTGGACATTTTCATGGAACAGTCAGGTCACTACGTGAATGTAATCTTGGTTTATTAAATTCAGTTTGCAAAAGTAAATAAATAATATGCAGTCATTCATTAACTGTAAAACAAGTTTCTCAAACAGCTGATTAGCATTCAAATTCAAGACCTTCTTCTGTACTCTTTGCTATTCTTCTCTAATTAGAAGCCCTATTAAGCGTTTGTTAAACCAGTTAGTATGTAAAATACAAGAGAAGCAATGCATAATGCCATTGTTAAGGGATCATGCACTGCCCACGGCATGACTGACGAAACAGAAAATAGTCCTAGTATCAATTACTGCAGCATGATTAGAGTGGCTTTGTCTCTCAGTTCCCACAGAGCTGAAGAATAAAGCCAGCTAGCTCATTTACCCTCCACCCAGAGGTGGCAAAGCCTTTTGATTTGCACTTCCTTTTAAATTTCTACTGTAAATCTGACATATCTCATTATGTACCACTACCTCGGAACTGGCATGCAGATCATAAACGCTTGGAAAGATCACAGAAATATCCAGAATACGTAGCCTTATTGCCCTGTGTGCAATCAAATTAATTCAACTTAATCTCCACTGAAACATATATTGGTCTCAAAACCAAGCCAATAATAACTTTTAGAATAAAAAACATGTTCAAACTAATTTATCAAGTATTTGCAGATATTCAACAGAAGAAAAACAGTGACGATATTAACTTTGTGGTTTATTTTGATCATAAATTATGTTTCCTTATAAAACACAGATGATGGAAATGTATTTTTCTCTGTGATATTTGAATGTGTGGACAGTAGAGATGAATGACTAAACAAAAGTTGTGAACAAATAATTGCTTATGGTTTGTGAAGCATATGTACTGTATTGCCTTTGCAAGGAACTTCCATTTACTGTGAACCTTGAAAATAAACTCCTTATTTATTTGAAATATTATTATTATTATGATATTGAAAACATAAGAAAATGGAGAACTGAAATATAACTGGAACCAATAATTTTACCAGTTGGAAAAGAGTTTACTGTAGAAAATTTTGTCTGCTGATTTGGGAGTAGCCAGGAAAAGACAAATACCCTTTTTCTGAAAGAGAAAACATCTGACTCACTTTTTAAAAGTTACTTTGCACTGAAGCAGTGTTGAATTAAGTACTTTTGCATTTAAGGTTTAAAAATTCAGCGAATGCTTAATATATTTATTGGCTTGGTCACTTTTAAAATCACTGCAGCAGATGTGACCATCCGTGTTTGATGAAAAAAAGACAACTTTGGTCTACTGGACATATTGAGAAATTCCTCTGTTTATATTCATCTTTTTTGTTCCATATCTTAAGGATAATTTGTTTTATGAATGCTTTCTAATTTAACCTTTAATTAGAACTTTCATTTATACATCTTCTATTTCTTTCATTTATAAATTAATTTCACTGTTTATGAATGTTGCACAAGAAAAATAACTGGTTTTATTTCATTGTGTATGCTTATATCTTTGTTTTGGTCTGACAGACACTTGGTTATTTACCTTTTTTTAATATTATCTGTATTGAAAAAAATCAGTTTTTACAATAATTTGAAGATCCAATGCTTGTTTATGTGTTTTATTGCTTTAACAGGAATATTGCATTTGGAGAAAGAAGTAATTAGTTTGCCTAGAAGTTTTTTGTGAATCAAATGTTTTATCTTAATCAATTTGAGATCATTTTTTTTGTTTTGATAAAATGCAGCTGCCAGTGGTTTGGCAGCTGCATTTTCCCACACACTCATACACTGATGGTGGCAAGCTACATTGTAGTCACAGCTGCCCAAGGGGTTCACTGACAGAAGCGGGGCTGCCGTACACTGGCGCCACCGGGGTTTTGTCGATATCCCAGATCCGTTTAGCCTTTTTTGGTGATACTGTCTCAAGTGGTTACTTCTTTTAAGAAACACCTAATGGCTTTGCCATGTATTTTGGGGGAGGAGAGATGTACCTACCGTCAACATTTTTTGAAAATAATTTTCCACTAGGGGGACAGTGGCTTTGGACGAAGAAGCTTGCTCTGCAACCGGAGGGTTGTCAGTTCAAGCCCCAGCTCGAGCTTTCAGTGTTCTTATATCCTTGGCCAAGACACTTCATCTGCATTGCCATCTGATGGTGGTCGGAGGGACTGGTGCTGCCAGTTTGCCGCAGCCTCATTTCTGTCAGTGAGCCCCAGGGCAGATGTGGCAACAATGTAGCTTGCCACCGTCAGTTTTTGAGTATGTGCCTGAATGGGTGAATGACTGAATGTAATGTAAGGGCTTTTGTCAGTCTCTTGACTTGAAAAAAAAAAGCCATTTACCATTTACTTAATGTAGCAGCATGTCCACATACTTTTTTTTTTCTATCCTTTTGAGCTTTTCTGTTTCTTTTGTGTTTTGAGAAAATGTAATAAAAGTTCTTTAAAAAATCTCATTAATCTATAGATGAGCCAAATAAAAACCAATCCAGAAATTATTATGAGGAACCATAGAATAATGAAGGAGGTAACATATGGTCACACATTACCTTTGATGAACTGTCTTATACTCTTTGTATTACAGTTAATTAACCTTTACCTTTTTCAGATGCAAAATACCACTCTTAGGGACAAAAGCAACGAAAAAGCCCAGATGAATATTCAACGATCAAGTTGTCATTGCCTACGGTAACATTGCATTGACCTTCACAATACTCCTGTGGACAGTGTACATTTGATTTTGGCAATGCCTCTAGTGAACCAAGGTGAGTGGCATCAGGTATGTTGAACCACCAGTCTATGACCACTGACCCTTTAATCGTCTTGGCTCACTTAAGCTGCAGGTGGATCCCTCAGTAGATTTGTTTTTAATGCGCTGTAATTTTTTCCCCCTTCTCCTCCTCCTTCCAAGCCACCCTTTTTATCTTCTTCCTGCTGTGTGGTTGAAACCCCAATGAAGCTGGAGGTAGTCTAAAATTCCCTACAACAGCTCAATCAGGTAAATACAGCTTTAGTAAGTCCGGAATCATACTGTATGTACAGTAGTGATGCCATATCACTGTTTTAACCATTACAGACTGCTTCTAAAGTACCTAAAAGCATTGTTTTATAGCTAATTACCCAGTCTACATATTTATATGTGCAGACAAATATAAAACAAAATAATAATATTCTTGTCTGCTTAGTTGTTTCTTTCCTAGACAGGGTCACCTGTGAAGCTAGTTTACCTTTTCTCACAGAAAGTATTCATCGATGAGCACTTCTAAATTCCTCCTGTATGTCTCCTTCTCTCTCCTTGAATCCCTAGTCTGCCTTGGCAGAACTTAAGGCCCCTCACACTGAAGTTATTTCTGCTGGCGGTTCCTTCCTTTTAACCGCTTTTCTTTTTTCTCTCCACTGTTTCTATATGCATGCTCGATGTGAGGGATTGCTGTAGAGTCAACAAAGAAATGCAAAATGCAAACATCTGCTGTCACCACATGCTCTAAAGCGCCTTGAGATTACATGTTCTGTGAATTGGAACATTATAAATAAACTGAAATGAATTGAATTATTGACAAGATCAACTGGAAACCTAAGGTCAATGGACCCTCTCAGTCACTATAGATAGGTTTATACATTTTTTTTTTTTTTTTACAATGATTGTGGCTGTATAGGCCATGTGTAATAACTGTATGAAAGACGATGTGTAAATGTACATTTATATGTTGATATGAACATGAAGAATTTATCTTTGACTTTTGCTGTAGTGCAAACTCATAAGTTAATCAGAGTAGAAATCAGGAAAATTGTGGATGTGAACAGCTGTGGACTGTTTGAAGATAAGGTGGTATGTTTAAATAAGTTTCATATCTTCATACCCTTTTATAGACATAAGCACTAAATAATTCATATAACATAATTATATATGTCATTAATTATATAAAAAATATGCATGTATTACATTTTTATTGGTTGGTGATAAAGTTATTCATCCTTTCAATAAATTAAGGCATAAACAAGATAAAAATAGATAAAAAGTGAAAACAAACATTAAGAAAAAACATGATTCTTTCATTACGTATACATACAGGATTAGCCATGTTTTTTCTTCTTTTCTTTTAGCTACAGTAACAGTAAATAAAGTTTTTATCAAAACTTTATTTACTGTTTTATTTATCTATTTACTGCAATTTCATACGGAACGTTGAAATTGCCTTTAAAAGTGTGCTGAGGAACCTATTTATTATATAGTGTTTTGTTTTTTTTCCCCCCTACAGTTTTACAGCTATGTCAAAAATTTCAAGAGGGACATAATACCTGAGTATCTTTATCCAAAACTTCATGATTTATAATGACACTTAAAAAAATTTTCTCAGACAACTGGCCGACCAAGAAGGTAATCTTCTGTACTAAGTTGTTAATGAATAAGAAACATAAAATATATGTTTTTCTCTTGATTTTATGGGTTCATCGTGTAAATTATAGTTTTACCAAGCTTTTTCGACAGTAGTTCTGCTATTCCTCCCAGTTCACTGTTTATAGAGCATGTTGTTATTCCCTTCAGTGGTCAGATTTGTGCAGAGGAAAACCTTTTAATATGAATGTTGAAAAATGTTTTTCATAAAGCACCACACCTGCATTTAGAAAGGAGAATCTGAGACAAAAAGAGGTATTGTTGTTGGATGTAGGTCTGCTCTTAAAAGCTGCTGCTCCCAAGAACATTCCATGTTGTCACGTAATACTGTTACTCAGTTTCCTGTTGGAAGTGCCTGCTTAAAATGAGAGTGTGTTTGCAGTTACAGTTGTGTATCTCTATCTTTTTTCCTTGTAGATTTTCATGATCCGTTTATCTAAGGTTCCAATTTTGAGCACCTCTCATGTGCTGCTATACTTAAATTAAAACAAAACAAGATACATTTTGTTCCTTTGCTACAAATAATGAAAAAAGTGTGTTTATGTATCAGGACTAAAAACATATGACATGTCTCTTGTTCTGGGAAGCTAGCCTGCAATTAAAATCTTTTATAGGTTTCTATATAATATACAGGAACACTGTAATGTGAAAAAACATTGCCAAAGAAATAACTCACCTATGCTCTGCTTGGAATTGTAAAAAAGAACGACTCCCAATGGATGCCTCATGCAAAAGGCCTTGAACACCATACTGTTTGTCTAAAATTATGCTTGGGTTGATGTAAAATGTATGTTAAATAAAAAAAAAGAAAAGAAAAAAGAAAAGAAAAGTTTTCAGGCTTTGTGCTTCGGCAAAGCCTGCAAACATGTATTGAAAAGTTGGATTTGGGACAAAAACAGATCATTTATAGTATTAAAGGGGTCATAGAATGCAAAACCAAGTTTGTCATAGATTAATAACGATAGTTCAGTGAGTGAAATGGACGTATAGATAAGTTCAAACCCCATCGACACCTTCTTTCTCTGCAAATCTCACAATTCTAAACTTTCACCATAAAGTGAATCCAAACGAAGCCCAGAGTTGACGTAAACTCAGGGATGTTGCCTTATATGGTTCTGGCCTTTACTTTTGTCACACTCTGAAATTTACATACAGACCAGCCCTCTGGTTCACTGGCCCAATAACATGAGTAGAAGTCGTGAAGACGTAAGACACTAGTTTAGCTGTTTCGCCTACAGTTGGGTTTACTTCTACAAGAATTACAAAGCAGGCAGTTTCTCTACTGAAAATGAGCCAGGACCACGGATGTAAATGCAATGTTCCAGGCTTTTTTTCTGTTGTATTGAAATCAAACTCTGTGCTTCTGTAACATTCTGTTTAAAATCCTTAATGCCTGGCATACACTGTATGCGCTTATGCACTTTTTGCACAGATTCTCCAATTTTTTGGATCAGCCAAGTTTCAGCCTAATAGTGAGGCCTTCGTCATGTAGTATACAGGGGGTAACAAGGGGCGATTAGCCCTTTCACAACCATCACTGATCAGGAATCGTATGGTCGGGAGAAAATCAAAATTTTTGGGCAAATCCTGCTGTCGAAGCAAAGGTACGAGCCGATTCACCAGAACCTCGAGCACTGTGTATGGGCATACAAGGGAGTTCTTGTTCTTCTTTTTCTTCTTCTTTTTCCAGATTGTCTTTTGTTTTTCAGTTAGCTGGGTGCAGCTGTCACACCACTCAGCACTGGTAGGCTAATTTGGTCAGTTCATCCTTCCATTGAGTTGGTGCATACAGGTCAACAAATCTGGTTCTGTCCGCTAAAAGTAACTTCTTTAAATTAAAAAATATCCCACCCCAGAAAGTAAATAGATTTGGCCCTCTATAATATAAAAATTATTTTCTAGAGCATTTCTTTTTCTTAAGAGGCTAACACAACTTGCTAAATGCTGTTGTGCTTGGAAGGAGTCTTTTAATTTCCAGCTATTTTTTTTTTTTTTTTGTAAAACAGTTTACAAAAGCTCAAGCTGTCATGATGTTACAACGTTCAGACCCAAATGCAGAAAACCGAACAGAGAGACCAGGGAAAAGATTAAACGGGTTTTATTGAAGAAGTTAAACAGAGGGAGAAGTGTTGCTCTGAACACTGCTCAACCGGAACTGTAAAGTGAGGGGAAGACACAGCGGTTAGTTCAGGCTCAGTGGGGAATTTGACTTGTGAACTTGGAGAGGAGGATTTGGTTGCCGACTCACGTTTCCAGAGAAGTTGTTGAATCCTTGACTCCTGTCTGTGTGCCGTGGTTCCATTGTTTGTCTTATTCGGTGGAGGGCTGAACAGGGTTACCCACTTGGATTTCCTGCGGTACTTGAACGAGTCGTAGTGGAGAATAATACCTTTCTCATTGAGAAGCTGAAACGATCTCTTGGGGAAAGTGGATCCAAACCTCCTGTTTGAACCCCAGCTTAGTTTGAAGCTCAGTTGATCCTTCCAGGGAGAGAAGGTCCGAGAGATTAGCAGGACAACTTCCTGCCAATAGGCAAAGACAAAACAAAGTTAAACTCAGGTTGACAAAAACTCAGTTTGACTCAGCAAAGCTTGGCTAGGGTACCCAAAACTGGCAAACACTCTGGCGACGAGGTAGTGGCAGTCAGCAGCTTAAGAACATTCAGTTTAACGAGAAAACCATCAGCAGGTGTGTGAAGAGGCGGACCAAAACCAGGCGCCTCCTGGTGGATGAAGGGAGACAAACACAGAAACACAAACACAAAAAAAGGAGTCCTAACACAAGCAACTGTTCATAGAAATGTTACAAAATCAATGGAAACTGTTAATATTTAATAATCCCAATAAAATATTGATAAATCAATTTTCATCACTTAAGATCATAGTTTTAGCAACATACTATTCAGGATTCATAAAAAAAAGACTTGTTTTAGGTTCCTATCCGCATATTATTCAAACTTCCTTTGGACTAGGTCATCAAAGCCTATCTGCTATTATGATCAAATTAATCTATGTTCACCGTGACAGGATGTCTCCTGCCAGTGGCTGCTGGTGGAGTTTTCTTCGTGGGGGTGGGGGGGCAGGGGGGATTAGTTCAAATTAGACGTATACCAAAAACTATTCAAAGGTATACTAAATTATCACACCAGTATATTTATATGAATGCCAACGTCATAAAAACAGAAATATAATTTAATTTACAGATTAACTTTTTGTGGATAACTGTTGCCCTTCTGCGGCTTTGGAAAGGCAAATCTGTGGTTGTATGGTCCAATATGGTGTCACAAACCTAAAACCATGATGTACCAGTTTAATAATGGAAAAGCTATTAGTCAGCTTTAAATTGTTTAATACGTAAAAACTATTTACTAACAAGAATGTAATAATACTGTAAATCTAAACACATATTGTTTATCATTGTGTGATTGTGTATCACCAAGCCTCTCCTCCTTTTAAAGGAACATCTCCCACACTTAGCTGCCTTTACCGCCAGCAGAGCTAACTGCTGCGAATGGCACCCTCATTTCTGGTGCCCAGCCAACCAGTGCAGACAAGCCAAAACCCAGCTCACCTTTCTCTGCCTCAGTTTCCTTTTATCCCCTCCCCCTAAATTTAACCCAATCACTGATGAAAGTATCTGCAGCAGCTACTAGAACCCCTAATCATCACAATAGATTTAAGCGTGTTTTTTTGTTTGTTTTTTTTATATGAAAAACCAAAGACAGCAAAGCTCAAAGTTTTAAAACAGTTATAAAAAAATATATATTATAATCAGAAGCATCTCTACATATTTTGTCAAAGTTTGAAATGCTCATAGTTAATTAAAGGAAGGGCTGGAGGGCGTAAAAGCTTTACTTTGGTGGCGCAGTGGTTAGCGGACACGACTCTTTTACGAAGGCATTAGTCCTCGATGCAGCCTCGAATCCAACCTGTGGTCCTTTGCATCATGTCCCCA
>NW_015150581.1:609224-645698 GCF_000732505.1 Cyprinodon variegatus
TCAGCTGCTAAATCTGAATCACGTCACAGGTACAAACCAGCACAATTCCTCTGACAAAGATCTACAGCATCCTGGCTAACCTAACTGTCCCTCTCTACAGAGAACCCTGTGCGACCAGTCCCGGATCTGTTTCTCTGCATAACTCATATAACTTGTGTTTACTTTCAATGAACAGTCAAACTTTTCATCTGCCTCCGTTGTGTTCTGCATGTGGGTTAGAACCCTGAACCCCATCATGACAGAACACTCTGGCCAACAACCTAACCCAGCAGTCCACCTCCGGAGGATGATTGAGGAACAAGGAGTTTTAATACAAGGCCACGACTCCACCCTCCGTGAGTTTAACACACGTTTGGACCAGCAAAATCAGACTTTACAGGCTACCTCAACAATGCTAACCCCAGAACGGAGCCAGCTCAACTTCCGGTTCCGGAGCCGAACCCGCCTCAAAGGTCAGACCCAGTTCTGTCATTTCCTGAATTCCGTCCGTCACTTCCAGAAAAGTATTCAGGCATTACAAGTAAATGCAAAGGATTTCTTTTCCAATGTAGACTGATTTTCGAACATTCTCCAGCCAGTTTCTCTAACATAAGAGAAAGATAAGCTTCATTCTTTCTCAATTGACTGGAAGGACTCTCGAATGAGCTGAGGCCCGATTCCCCTCTGAATCCAGTTTCAGATGTACTTTTGAACAATTTATCAGAGAATTCTCACAAGTCTTTAACTAAGACTCTGATAAATCAATTGATTCTCGAGCTCTGCTAAGTTTAAAACAAGGTAATCGGACTATAGCAGATTTCTCGATCGACTTCCGGGTCAAAGCCGAAGCTTCCGGGTGGAACAAATGCGCATTTAAAAGTGCCTATTTTAAGGCTCTAGATGAAGAAATTAAGGATGAACTCGCCACAATCGACGAACCAGCGACTCTGGAGGAATTAATCAGCTTAACCATTCGTTCGGATAATCGACTTCGAGCCAGGACCAGGTCTAAATTAAGAAGCCATGTTTTTTCTGCAGCTTCCCCTAAGACTAACTGCTCTTCTGTTTTGTCTGCCCCTCCTGAGATTGATTCTAGGCCACGGAATCGTACCCCGTCGGCTGTTGAGCCTATGCAGATTGGTCATACCAGACTCACTACAGAGGAAAAGCAAAGGAGATATAAAGGGAACCTATGCATGTATTGTGGAGAACCCGGTCATTTTGTCTCCTCCTGCCCAGCTAAGGTAAAAGCCGGGGTCCGCCAGAGGAAATGAGGAGTCTGGCGGACCATCTGCAATCTGAAAAATCTCCTCACCTATTGTTACCTGCTACTCTGTTTGCCGCTGATCAGACTCTCACTTTATCTGCATTCATTGATTCCGGCTGTGAAAAAAATTTAAACGACTCCAACCTTGTCCAACAACTTAACATTGAAACCATTCCTTTGAAGAAGCTGCTTAGAGTCTCTGCCATAGAAGGTAAAAGATTACATCAAGTTACCCACCAGACTCAACCTCTTCAACTCATGATTTCTGGTAATCACCGAGAGTCAATAACCTTTTTTGTTTTTCCATCAGCCTGTTCTTCCCTGGTTCTTGGATATGAGTGGTTAGGGTAACACAACCCTCATATCAATTGGACTAAGAGGCACATTGAATCGTGGTCTGCCTCCTGCCATGTCTCCTGTCTTCGTTCCGCTGCCCCTGTTATTCAGTCTCCTAGTAGTCAAAGGGAGCCAGACCCACCCGATTTGTCTTCAGTGCCATCTGAGTATCACGATCTAGCACCAGTCTTCAGCAAGGTCAGTGCATTGTCTCTTCCTCCTCACAGACCATATGACTGTGCTATAGATTTATTGCCTGGGGCTCCCCTGCCTAGCAGCCGACTCTTCAATATCTCCAAACCAGAAAGAGAGACTATGGAGAATTACATTAACGAGTCCCTAGCTGCTGGAATAATTCGGCCATCTTCTTCTCCTCTTGGTGCAGGGTTTTTTTTCGTCGGTAAGAAGGATGGTTCTCTCCGACCCTGTATAGATTACAGAGGCCTCAACCAAATAACAATTAAAAACAAATATCCTCTGCCTCTGCTTGCATGTGCGTTTGAACCTGTCCAAGGGGCTACTGTTTTTACTAAACTGGATCTGAGAAATGCCTACCACCTTCTCCGCATAAGAGAGGGAGATGAGTGGAAGACGGCCTTCAAAACCCCTCTAGATCAATTCGAATACCTAGTTATGCCTTTTGGTCTGACTAATGCTCCTGCCTGTTTTCAAGCCCTGGTTAACGACGTGTTGAGAGACTTCCTCAACATATTTGTTTTTGTTTACATTGACGACATTCTGATCTATTCCCAGAACCTGTCTGGTCACAAAAAACACGTTCGTTTGGTTCTCCAAAGACTTATTGAAAACGAACTTTTTGTCAAGGCTGAGAAATGTGAATTTCATCAACCTTCTGCCACCTTTCTAGGATTTGTGCTCGAGGGCGGGCAGGTGAAGCCATCAGAGGACAAGATAAAAGCAGTTCTGGATTGGCCTACCCCCGAGAATCGGAAACAACTCCAGAGGTTTTTGGGTTTTGCAAACTTCTACAGGAGATTTATAAGAAATTACAGTCAGACAGCCCAACCACTCACTGCCTTGACTTCTGTAAAGAAAACTTTCCACTGGTCCGCTGAGGCCGAAGCTGCCTTCAAAAAACTTAAGGCTCTTTTTTCTAGTGCGCCTATTCTCATACAACCTGACCCCTCTAAACAGTTCATTTTAGAGGTGGATGCATCTGACTCTGGTGTGGGAGCAGTCTTATCCCAACAATCTGACTCTGATAACAAAACTCACCCATGCGCCTTCTTTTCCCGCAGGCTTACTCCAGCCGAACAGAAATACGATGTTGGCGATAGAGAACTTCTTGCCATCAAATTGGCTCTGGAGGAGTGGCGGCATTGGCTTGAGGGCCCTGAACACCCCGTGTTGGTATGGACTGACCACAAAAATCTGTCTTACATCCAATCTGTCAAAAGATCAAATCCACGTTAATCCCGTTGGTCCCTCTTCTTTTCCCGTTTTAACCTCATCTTCTCCTACAGACCTGGTTCCAAAAATGTTAAACCTGACTCTCTCTCTCGCCTGTATTCACCTGATAAACCTGAAGAACCTGAATCTGTCTTGCCTGCCAGCTGCACCGTTGGGGCTGTTTCCTGGGAGATCACTGACTTGATCAACCTTGCCTTAGTTTCTGAACCTGACCCAGGAAATGGACCTCCAAACCGCACGTATGTACCTACTTCTGTAAGATCCCGATTAATCCATTGGATGCACTCTGCCAAGTTTTCAGCACATCCAGGTGTCAGCAGAACCATCGCCCTCCTCACTCACCATTTCTGGTGGCCGTCCCTCCACAAGGACGTAAAAGAATATGTTCTGGCTTGTCCCATCTGCGCCAGAAACAAACCGTCCCATCAGCCTCCCTCTGGTCTGCTCCACCCATTACCTGTTCCGTCTCGACCCTGGTCCCACATAGCTGTGGACTTCGTTACCGGCCTCCCTGTCTCCAAGGGTATGACAACTATACTCACAATTGTTGATCGTTTTTCCAAAACCTGCCATCTTGTCCCTCTCAAGAAGCTTCCCACGGCTTTCCAAACCGCACAGCTTCTCATGAAACACGTCTTCCGACTCCATGGCATCCCTCAGGAGATCCTGTCAGACAGAGGCCCCCAGTTCACAGCTCAGGTCTGGAAAAATTTCTGTTCTGCACTCGATTCCAAGTCTTCTCTCACCTCAGGTTACCATCCTCAATCCAATGGACATACTGAGAGAATGAACCAAGAGCTCGAATCCACTCTCCGCTGCCTGACCTCTACCAATCCTACTGACTGGAATCTGTATCTGCCATGGGTAGAGTATGCTCATAACTCACACAAATCATCTGCAACTGGTCTGTCCCCTTTCGAAATCTCTCTAGGATATCAGCCACCACTTTTTCCGTCAGATGAAAAAGAGATCTCACTCCCATCAGTCCATCACCACATCCGCCGGTCCCACAAGATCTGGAGAGACACCACTTCTGCCCTGAACCACACTTCTGCCCAGAATAAGAGGTTTTCTCACCGCAAGAGATGCCCTGCACCCATCTACTCTCCCGGACAACAGGTGTGGTTATCTACACGAGACATTCCATTAAAATCCATGTCCCGTAAACTCTCTCCCAGGTTCATTGGTCCTTACACTATCGCCTCCTTCATCAACCCGTCTGCCGTCCGCCTGAATCTGCCACCCTCACTCCGTATCCATCCAACTTTTCATGTATCACAAATCAAACCTGTTCTGACCAGCCCTTTGTGCCCTCCGTCCGACTCCCCTCCACCCACCCGGGACATTGATGGTCACCCTGCCTTCACCGTTCGCCGGATCGTAGACTCCCGTCGCCGGGGCCGCGGTTGGCAGTACTTGGTCGACTGGGAGGGCTACGGTCCGGAGGACCGCACTTGGGTCCCTGGATCCTTCATTCTGGACCCCTCTCTAATCGACGACTACCGTGAGTCTCTGCCCTCTACATCCTCTAGACCGCCAGGAGGCGGTCGTTGAGGGGGGGGTACTGTTGGGATCTGGAGGTCTGTCCACCTTCCTCCGGCAGAGGGCGCCTCTAGGTCTCCTGGAGCTGAGCTGACGACCACACCTGCAACCCATCAGTCATCAGGAGACCAGCATATAAGCAGCGGCAGGACTACACTCCAGCGCCAGTGTTAAGCCAGTTATGGTTAGCGAAGCCTGAGCCAACCAGCCTGTCTGATTCTCTGACTCCCCTGAACCTTGAACTTGAACCTGATCAGTTTTTGTTTTTTCTGCCTCCTAGGAAGAAACCTGACTGAACCCTGGAAATCTGGAAGAGTCTCATCTGCTGAAATCTGCCTGCCGGCTCTCTGGAGCTCACCTGAAGAATCTAACTGTCTGAACCTGCCTGCCTGGCCTCAAGAAGAGGATCGGAAGAAGACTTTGGATCTGAACACTGATAAGTCTGAAGTCGAGCCCTGCCGTTGCTTAGCCCTCTGCCAACTTCAAGCCTCTGGACCCACCTGGTTCCCTCGCCAGCGTTACCTTAGTGTTTCTGAATCCTCCTCTGCCTCTTAACCACTGAGCCTGCCTGTTCTGGTCTTCTCCTTATTTTATCTGCCTGCTTCCAGTTGTCAGTGCCAGATTATTCTCTAGCCGTTGGTCAGCGTTCTCTAGCGTACCTGATTGTGTTCTGATTGCCTGATCCTAACCTTATCCTTATCTCTGAGCCTGCCTGTTCCTGTTCTGATCTGTTTGCCTGACCTGTTTTGGACTCCTCCTCACCAAGGTAACGTAACGCTGGACACTCTCTCCCCACTGGCTTGTGAGATAATCTAGCCCTGATGACTAGTAGCAGGCAGCTTAAATAGATGCAGGAGGATCAGATGAGCAGTAATAAGAAACCAAGTAGAGATAGACAGGTGAATGATATTATTAATTAAGCCAATCATCTACGCCAAGATCATAACAGATTATTTAATTTTTACACAATTAAATAAAGCAACAAGAAATTGCTATGCTTTACCCCAACTGGGGGATATTTACTGAATATCCAATGCACACACAAATTGAAAAAAATGAAAAACCATCAAAACATATTAAAATTTTACATTGCATTGAACTATGCTAATATTGCTAGAGCTCAAAACAATTTATTTTGGATTCTAAACAACTTAAAGAGGTATGTCTTGAAATAAATTGAGATTTTCAGCTTCAGGAAACCAAGCTCCTGACCTTCACAATTTTTGTACATCAACACCTGCATGAATTATTGGACTTATGCATGATTTATGACACATCTGTTGGTTACTACAACCTCTCAGTAGTTAATTTAGTGCACCACTAAATGGCAGTAAATTGTACACACTGTGTTTTAAGATGATAAAGGTATTGTGAAGGATTTTTCCAATTTTTTTAAAAGACCGACCCTTTCAACTTTTAGAAAAGTGCGTGTGCTAGAGCATGCATGAGCCCATTTCTCCCCGTGAACGCTCTGTTTAAAAGTTGCCTCCCTAAATCCCTCAATCACAATATCGAGTGCGGATTGTATAGTGGACTTTATAGCAAACTCAGTTAATTGACCGTTCGGACAAATGATCACTGCTTTTTGCTCCGTTGGTCACATAACTCCTCCTCCACTGTGCGGTGCCTGCGCCATCTTTTTTATTAGTCGCTGCTGTTGGGTAGCCTCAGCCTATGGCGACAGCGAGCCGCTGTTAGAGCAAATCCCATAATGCTTTGCAAGGAGAACTCTCTGTGCAAAGCATTATGGGATGTATTATGTCTCTTTTGAGGCCTTTCTTTTCTTCTCATGCACTTCATAGACACTTTTTCTCTTCCTACCCTCGGCCTTTCCAAAGAACTGTGGTAAGAAAGGTGAGATTAATGACTGTCTGAAACCGTAGCTCAACACACATATATGCATGAAAGTGCACATGCGCAGAGAAAGTGTTAAAATATAACAATAATTAAATAAAATTTCCCAATTAAAACCTGGACCTACATCACACTGAGTTTGTAGCAAGCCTTAACAGGTGCTGTTCATAGACAATTTTCATCTAATCTGGCAAAAAAAAATGAACACGCATGTATGTGCAAGCAACACTTCTAGCATTTTAATTTGTAAGAGATTATTTAAAAAAAATGTGCATCATTTTTTCTATGTTCATAATTGTACCCTAGTTTGTGATCATTTATAGAAAAATTACTGAGATATACATCAGTGTCACAAAACTTTAAACAATATTCTGCTGCTGTCTATCATTTTTCAGCCTTTTGTTTTTATCAAAATCAATGAAAGCATTAGATAATGGTATCAATTTAATTTTCTATGTTGGTATATTGAAATGCAAATTTGGGGAAAATAAGCAAAACGTATTAATATTTTGCTAAGGTACCTAGTTTTACTTTTGGGGAATTTGCAAAGCTTGTCATATGGAACATTTTGTAACCAAGTCTGATATGCTTTCATTTATAAATTACCAAGATGCGGGCCACTTACATTTTCCTGTGTTCCCTGATTAACTGCAAATGATAACATTGTCCCTTAGCGTGCCACAGTAAACAGGGGAGCGACATGCAAAAAAAACATTTTTCTTTTTCTGCGTCTGCTTTAAGATTTAATTAGCCTTTTTTTCTAACCCGTGAACCCAAAGCATCACCCCTGCTGTAAGACGCAGAATTCATTAAGCTGTTTTCTGCCCTCAGATTTTCACACCGCAGCTTTAAACATCTGCACCCTGTCATGTATCATCCCATTCATTTCTACCTAATTTGATCCTAATAAGTGCCTACATGAGGAGCCAGATGTTGCTGCTTTGACTGAAAGTTTTGTTCAAGTGGAGTTGTGCTCTGTGCTTGGTGGACAGGGGGGTGAAACCAGAAAGGCAGAGACTATTTGAATTACTCATTAATATGTAGAATAGTTTTGTTATTTCTTGTTTTCCCTATATTAGGTTTTTACTTGTCAGTGCACACAGAAATACATCAACATTTGGCAGGATCCCCCAAGATAACCCTGAAAGTTAGCTTTTATTCTATTTTCTTTAGTCCCACACATACAATTTTAAAATGCATGCTTGTTAAGTTTGTAAGATATGATAAAAGCCAGAGTTAAAATTGCAGGGCAAAGTTTCAAGAAATGGATGTGATATGTCTTATCTGGAGCACATTGTGTTTTCTATGGGGGATGGATATGTGTGACAGGATGTTCAGTGGGCAGGAGGTAGATTTGATTATGTTCTTTGGTTGGAGAACCCCTGTGAATTTGGCTGCTAATCACCACCATATGCCAGCGCCTGGCCCCTCGTTCTCATCTCGTCAGTTCAAGTGGCTCCTAGATATGGCTCCTGACATGCCCTGGATTCAGCCACAGCAACTAGCAGCCTGACATGTGCTAATGGGAGAAGTGGTGTGTGCCGAAGAGTCTTATGAACCCCAGAGATGCTGAGGAGGACAAGGCAGAGAAGCCAAAGCTTGAGCCAAATGACGTTTCTGAGTGGGCCTTCCTACCTGCAGAAGGGGCAATGGTAGCATAGCATCCAAACTTCAGGTAAATGGGTTGTGGGTGTGTGAACTTTGAATTAAATATACACTGATCAGGCATGACATCATGACAGGCTGCCTTAAAAGTGTTGGTTTCACTTTGTGTCCCCACAGAAAATCTCACAGCATCATGTTGCGCTCGTTTCCTTGCTTTTTACCCATAATGCATTATGGAGTCATGTGTTCCCTTGGTAATCGACACTCACACACCCAATGTTCATGTGATGTAAAAGTGAAATGTGATATAAAACTGATTTGTCACTATAGGCCACTGCTTTTAATATGTCTGTGTTAATGTTCTGATGCCCATGCGTTCTTTGAAGGCAATTTCTGTTGGGAAAGAGGTCAGCATGGAAAACCTGACGAGGCTAGGTTGCATCAATGTAGGTCATCAACAACTTACTATTTTCCTGTTATTTTCTGCAGCAACTTGAACTACAATAGCGTATCTGTATGATGGGACCACATTGACCATCCTTCGCTCTGGAGGTTGCTGGCTTACCACTAGTCCCTCCTTGGAAACCTTCTAAAAAGACTTTTAACCCCTGCAGGACAGAAATGTCCCATAAGAGCTGAAGTTGTGGAAAAACTCTGACCTATGAGGCCTCAAAGTTTGAGTTTATAATATGAATATAATTTTTAGGTGCATATATAGGAGTAATATGGTTCCACAATTTGAAAGAGTCAGTCTGACATTAGAGCTTTCATGGGTGAATTCCAATAATTTCCTTGATTGTAACATTTGTAAACTCTTAGGTTACAGGGGTCATGCATGCCATCTTACCATAGATGATTGTTACATGGGAGGAACATTAGGAAGGTATCTCTTCCTAATGTTTAACTGACAGCAACTTTTCTTATCAGCATCCCCACTTTGTTCTTTTTTATCAAAGTTAAAATGAAGAACACTTCATGTTCACCAATACAGACAGCTATTTCCTTTGTAAGTTATTATTGTTTAGCACAAAATGCTGACCACACATCCACTTTGTGATGACAAGGCAAAATTCCAACAATGCAATAAACTGTAACAGGATCTAAGAGGCTGTGATTGATAGTTTAGATAGAGCTTTTCTCTGCTGTTTGTACGAAGTCCCAGTCTGGGGCCGCCGTGGTTTCTCTCTAGTAGTGTTGTCATTCAAAGTGACTGCAGCTTAGTGTATCTGTCAGCTGACTGGTTTCTCATTGTTTTACATGTTCACAGACTATGCCTGTGAGAGAGAGAAAGAGAGCGCAGGCCCCTCAGGCAAACATCGTGTCAGCCAGCTTTGTTCTACAGGATGCTGGGACTCCCTCCGCTGCTGCTGCTTGGCTCCGCTGTGAGCTAGGGAGAAGTCGAGGAGATTAAATGCAACATCCTGAATCTCATACTTCTTAATGCTTTGTGACATCCACACTCTGCTGAGACTGGAGCCAAATGTGCCGACACAAAAGGAACAGCGGTAGAACAAATACAGCCTCTTTAGATGAGATTCTCTGCCACAAGACATGTATACATCATTTAAACCACCCCACCTCTGTCAAACAGAGACATGGGGATTTTACAGTTACTTGTCATAAGTCATGTTGAATGTTTAAAGTAACAATACATTTTCATTGTGATGTTTTCTTTGCAATCCATCTTAGAACAAACTTTTGCCTGATTTGAAAGAAAAAAAAAGAATCTTTTGGAAAATCTCCTGTAAATTTTGGATGCCTGCTTCTGTTTTGACATGCCTTTTAATAGTATATTAATGAAGGATTTGATACTGATGAATTATTGAAGAAAGACCAAAGTCCCATGCCAGTCCAGGCCAGTTAATCCTGAGTCTTGAAAACAGGGGGGTTGTGTCCCTTGAGAAGAGATCCAAAACCAACCCTTGTTGGGGTCTGTAGTTGAGTAAACAAGTCATTATGAATTTTTACAATTAACAACTGAAAGAAAAAAAACTTTTTTAAGGCACAGCTTTTTACAAAGTTCTACTCTCTGTACAAAAAAGACAAACAGTCTTAACCATATATAACATACTATTTAAAAAGGGAGAAAAACAAACACCATGACAGAGGGAACAAAAAATAATGACAGAAACTTGTGTGGGAGATATGTTGTGGTGGACAATGAAGGAGAAGAAAAGGGGGAAAGAAAGATGCAAAATGTACTTATAACTGTCTGAAATGGTGATCATTTATTTATGTGCAAGCCTTTTCTTTGCCTAAAAAATGTAAGATGCAGTGGCAGCATCAACACTGCACATGTCAAAGAAAGGCCAGGGGAACCACACATGATTTAAGTGGGAGAGGAGAGCATATGCAAAAACCACATGCACAAGACCCATCAGTAAACAGCAGATGTGCGGTGAACTTGGCAGAACATTGGTGTTTTTCTTGTTCTCTCTTTCCTCAAGAGCACAGCCAGTTTGTGAAACACCAAACAGTAAGTTTTCTCTCACTCTCTGTCTCAAATAATGGCCAAATTGTAGGCAACTGACAATAACTCCTGTACTAATCTATGTAACATGTTCCCACACCTTTACACAAATTGGTTTGCTAATTTACACATTTACACCTGAACACTGGCACTGTTCTTTAGAAAACAAGGCATTATTGAAACTAAACCAAGTCGATTTCTTTCCTGCTAAACATATCTCAGGTGGCTGATTTTCCAACTGTCTCTTCCTTCATATATGAACCAATCAATTAATTACTACTTAAGAGAAAAATGCAAATGTAGAAAAAATTCAGTTAAGTAAATACATTTCTTGCTTGAACACCAAACAGACCTTAGTTTGACCAACAATGTCTTATTAACAAATGCTTTGTGTCATTTGAAGCACACATTCTAAATTGTATATTATACAAATGACAGAAGAATATTTTTCTAATGGAGGAATTTCAGTCCTGACTTTTGACACAGCATTGGCCAGTTATACATGTTTATTGCTGGACCAGTAATACTACATTTTTCAGTCAATAACCAATAAACAAATTTGCATATATTGCTTTATTCTTTAGTCATTAGTTTACTTGCCATCTGTATATGGAAATAAACAAGAAACCTTCTTCTTGCCTGTGTAGGATACTAACAGTGGTGGAGCCTTTGATCTGTGGTCCTTGATCTATTGGACTCATGGTGTCATATTGCCCTGTGATGTTCCAGATTAATTAGGTGGAACAGATATTTATCCCTTAAAATCATAATACCAATTTACCCAATGAAATGTGGTGACTCTGTGGGTGGGAGCTGTGGGTCCGGCTTCTATTAAAAATGCTTAGCCTCCACATCATCTGATGAGCCCCAAATCTGAATGGATCACAAATCAGTGGAGGCATTCAGCACGCAGAGGTGCCAATTATTAAGAGATTACATTATGTCAATATTGACGTCAGTGTTAGGCTGCTCATTTCAGGGCTGTATTTTGTTTATTTGAGATATACTTTTTTTTTTTTAACAAACTGTTGAAATAAATCAAATAAATTATTTAATAATTTATTTGATTATGCTAAAATAAATAGGAATTTAATATGCTTTCAAATTCTCATGAAGCAATTAAGCAAAATGAAATAGGATAAAATGGAAAGAGCTTTGGTAGGAATGAGAGTGTAGATCCAATGATCAACATTGAAAAATTACCCAAATGTTTAACAATGAATTAACAATGATCTCCTTCAATAAGAAAGCAGATGGTAAATTCAGGAACAACGTGAACAAGGGGAGGATAAGGAGAATGAGCGACTCTGCAAACAAGAGTGGCCAAACATAACAATAAAATCTTCCACTGGCTTTTTATGTCCAGACTAAAGATAGTGTATATTGTCCATCCCTGTGCACAATCCTGCAGCACAGGGGCCCTGGTTCCTTGGGCTGAATGCAGCCTGCTCTTGTGCTCTGGTCTGTGAATGCTATCTCTGAGCAACAGTGCCCAGAACGTTGCCTATTCCCACACCCAGCAAACACCGATGGGGATAAGGAACACACAATTGATAGAAACTGTATTCTTCTCCATAGAATCCCCCATCTTGTTAACTCTGTCCAGTACCTTATCAAAGAACAAATGCCTTTGAAAACCAGGGAAACAAAACGCCTGGTTCCATTGTTGCATACTTTCTCTTTTGACAGGAGTAATCTGGCTTTTCCATCACCGAACAAACTAACCTCTTCTTGATGTTCATAGTGACAGGACTGTGCAAAGTTCTGGCCACAAGCCATTTGTTGTCCGTTAAATGCAGTAGTGGACTTTCATGGCTCAGGCAATAATTATTTCTCTACAATACTTTCAGCTGTATTTATAATCTAGTTTTCTTTAGGATATCCCTCAAAATATTTAATATTTTTGATATTTACAGAGAAATAAGATATATATGATTTTAAGTTAATTTTAGTGCCTATGGTCAGAACTTTGTGAAATTTAATTTGGGAACTTAACCCAACATTAGACCTGTACATTTATGCAGGCTTCCTTAGCACCAGAGTAGAGTACCATCTACTGGTTGCAACTGGTACTGCAGGAACAACAAGTAATTTCAGACCTTTTGACTCTTCTCTGTTTTTAAAACCCTTTTGAGCTACTATATTCTTGACAGGGTCAGTGTTTAAGAACTCTGCTCATACACTAAGAAAAAAGTACATTTTATTTTGTGAGAGGGTGACTCACTCAGCCCATACCTAAGTTACAATATAAGACATTAAAGGTGCAGGAATCCAAGGTACATTTCAATGCAAAATACACAAACTCACTTATCCAGGTGAGGTTTTTGGAGCAAGGTTGTTTGTGCTCATCCTTAAAAGTGCTCAAAAGCCTTTGCACAAATCAACTCAGTGTTTGAAGATCTCTAATGCTTATTTGAAATTCTGAAACAGTTAATATTATGTTGAATGGGTAACAAAATTTTGTGTTTATATTTTCTTAAAAGACAAAACAAAAGTACAAAATTTTTGTTGTTTTTTTCATGAGATTTGTTTAAAAAGATATTTACTACATATAACACAGTTTTTATATTGCTGGCATATTAATGCAATTTTGCTGTGTAAACACGTTAACACCTGTAAGCACCTATTTTCACTTTCAACTATTTTTGCTGAATATGAGGCACCCTCTAATAACACCTATGTCGTCTGTAGGAGAGAATGAGTAGATATCAACCTGTTAAACTCAGAAGTAAGATGTCATCTAAAAGATGTCAACTAAAAGATGAATAGATCAGTAAATGTATCACTATCCATCTTGGCTCACAACACATAAGATGATGATAATTACTCACTGGATGACAACCACTCCAAAAAAAGAAAAGGAAAAAGCAGTCTTGACCTAAAAACCAAATTTATTGGGGATATTACTAAAAATTAGACTTTAATATGGCTACTAAGTCAGATCACCAGTCAGTCTGCATGACTTAGAACAACATGCAACATGGTTTGGCCAAGGTATGAAGTCAATAAGCCACAATTAAAAAAACTAGCCAGGTGTCCCCCCCCCGTAAAATACGTTTCAAATAAAATTTGAAACGTATTTTACAGTAAGGAACAGTAGTAAAAACTGAAATGAAATGCACTCTATTCAAAAAAAGAATATAGCAATAATTAATTAAAAATAGATATTTGCAAATTTTGGTAGATTGTCAATTCTTTGAAACTGAAGCGAAGTTTTTCTTATTCTAGTTCATGGTCAGGCACAGGTCTTTCCTTTTTTCAGCTATTCAGTCTTTTTAAAGGTTTTGCAAAATTTGAAATAACTAAACACACTGACATTCTTCCATTCTTTTTGGTATCCACTGAGCCTCAGTGTGGGCTGCTCTGCATCCTCAGTGCCCGAAGGCTGTTTTCCTAATCATATTAATGAGGGAGCGATTCTCAAACCTGGACTGCAGAGCCGCCATCTATGCTCTGGCAGTAGTCCTATTTACACTGTACCTATACTAATCTGACAGCCTTGATCAAGGAACAGAAAATAAAACCCCTAAGGCCTCTATTGATCAACCTTGAGTCTTACTCTAACACCGTTGTGAGGGTCTGGTTAGCTATTACAAATGTTGTGTGTTCAATGAATTATTTCATCAGAAAAAGCAAGCTCCATTAAGAATTTATTTTGAAGTAAACTATTTCAAAGGGGTGTCCATACTATACAATCCAAGTTAAAATCGGCCTCTAACAGTGCAACCAGTTCTTTGTTTATATCTACAGCTCAGGCCTGAAAGAGTGGACAGCAGGAAGTATCTACCAATCTTTTATTTACTGAGTAGGGATCCTAAAAAAAAAAAAAAAAAAAAAAGATTAGGTTTTTATGGCATGATTGGGCATTCCCAATCAGTGAAAAATCAAAAGGCTTTTATTATGTGAATAAATACAGAGGTCAGCATAGACTGTTCTGTAAAAATGCTTACCAGGCAAAGTGGCACCAGTAGTCCAAGAGTAACTTCACTTATAACCTCACAGTTCATCAATGTGAAGCAATGCACAGCTGAGGAACAAAGCTAGAAACATTACAAGAGAGATAAAGTAACAAAACACAATAAAGCTGAGAGAGTATTTCTTGTAAATAATCAGTAACATAATTACCCGCAGAGACCTGCCTTCTCACTGATTTCCTAAATGTTTACTAATGGAGTCTCCCTCGTAGCCATTCTATTACAGAGAATTGTTGAGTGTTGCCCTGGAGGCTTAAATCTCTCCAAGGGCCGTGGGCCTGGTTAATGGATGACCCACTTGTTAGCTAATTGCTGCGGTGTCCCTGAACACAAAGGAAATGTTAAATTATGTTATACTGCTGTTAGATAATTAGCAGAAGCAGGAACAACACTTTCCTATGTGCAGTTAGCACTGTCCCTACAAACAGTCTTAGACTTTACACTTTGCAGCTCTTTACACTACAGCCCACTCAGCACAAAAAACATCATCGCTCCAAAAGTAATACTAAGCCAGATTTCCCTTTGCAAATACATGCAGTGGATACATGTCTAATTATCTTTTTTTTTTTTTTTTTTACAAAACACTCACCATAGTTATAATGTAAAAAAGAGGACGCCTGCAAGCCTGAGAACTCTAAAATCATCAAGAAATGCAGAGATTGCAGCATGGTCTTCTGTGAAAGTTACCAAATTAGACACACAGCGCTTAGGGAAAAACAATGTTCATTTTTTAGGAATCCCTCACAAAGTCCTGATGCCGATCCTGTAGAAATCTTGCAGCAGAACTACAAAGGTGTGTGTGAGCAAAGGGGTTTACAAATCTGATTCAGTTTTCTCAGGAGGAATGGGAGGGAGTCATAATTCCTAGCAGACCTAAAAAGAGTTTAGTCTGATTAAACGACAGACATAGAAAAAAGATCATGATAAAAATAGCCATAATATTGAAAACTTTAAAAAATATATATATGTAACATTAATAGAAATCCCTAAGTGCTTTCAGTAAATAAATCATGATAAAAAGATCTTTTCAACCTAACTTACAAATACCAGCATGTTTAAAAACATTAATTTTCAAGAAAGAGCTTTTTAATAACACAATCCCTCCTAAAGTTTCCAGGTTTAATTAATGCTGAGAATCATCAAATTATTAGAAGAAACAGAAAACATAAAAAAAAAATACACTGTGTCTATATATTTTATTTTATTTTATTTTATTTTATTTTTTTAGCAAAAATAATGTATTGAGACATTATAGTCCCACACATCTAGGTTTAGCTAAAACAGAACAAATGGAGTCTGTCTGCAAGAATAAAAAAAAAAAAAAAAACACTCCAGGAATGTCTAATAAAGATGCAACAAAAAGGTGATTTATTATAAGGAAAATCTAACCAAAAATTTTCTATATCTGACATACATAAATTTCTGTGTAGATGTAATTCATTTAGGGATTTATGTCAGGCTACATTTCAGGTCCCTGAAGTACAGAGGTTCTCCTCACCTCTTGGACCCAAAGCCAAGAGTGGAACAGCCTTGCTGGCCAAAGAGTCTCTTTCAGCTTCCTCTAAGGATTTGTTTTCACTGGAGGACATGCTGGAACACAGTGCCATGTTTGAATTTGACTGGCACTTTTTTTCAAATGAGAGTCTTGGCCAATCAGAGCAGCCTGGCTGGCATTTTATTTTCAATATTTAAAGTCCTATGGCAGAGTCTTTGGCAGCAAGGGATATTTAGAGAGCTCTGCTGGTCTGTTATCAAATAAATGACTAAACCTAGATTCCATTAGATATTTAAAATTGAGACTTAACCAAATCCCAGAAATTTCCAGTTTCAAGCCTTTTTCATGTCTATGGTTTTGTTATGGCTTTATCATCAGTATCAGCAACCTGTGTTTACTCCACCCTCAATTACCACAGACTCAGCCGGCAGGCCTTTAATTGATTACTTTGATTGATTAGTTGGGGGGTAACCATGGCTGAAAAGCAGTTTATCTTAATCAGTTCAGAAGAATTTTGCAAGAGGAGCTTGATTTCCTCCACGCCTTTGTGATATTAAAGTGTAAGATATGAGAAGTTGAGAGAGTTTACGTTTGCACATCTTACAATAAATATAGAAAATGAATAATCCCTGGATATGCAAAAAAAATATATCGACCTTATTTATCTTTAGTGTTTTTTTCCCTGAAGTCTATTATTTTTTCTTAAATACTATTTTAATTTAAAAGATAACTTTCCTTTGATGATTTTCTCTTTGAGAAGGATTTTCTTTTAATAAAACACATTTGGTTAAGAACTTTGCAAATAATATACAGTAATTTAAGATTGGAATAAATAAATTTAAGTTTCAGAAATGATAAGATAATTTTTTACATTTCTTTAGTTATCAGTCATCTAGGTCTATCAGCTATATTATAATATAATAATAATTATTATAATAAATTGCCATCAGTCTATTTCAGCCATATTGAAATCAGAAAAAACTGTAACAATTAGTATTGCCAATGTAAAGAAATTACAAAATGTTAGGGTTAGTTAGTTATTTTCTTCTATCCTTGTTTTTAGAAAAGTTTGAGCTTGATTTTATACTTTATTTCTGCAGGTGGATGAGAAATGTAATACACAACAGATTGTTGATCATAATTACACCTGCTTTTTTTCCTCTGTGGGACATTTTGCAAAGCCAGCAACCTGGTATTGACATCCGTTTGCTGTTGACAGGATCAGAGTTGTGAAACAGCAGGTGGCTGACTGAATTCTTTATTAATATGTGCATGGGTTAGAGATTTTTATCACTACATAGTTAAAAGAAAAATCACTAATAGGGATAATAAGGATATCTGAAACCAAGTATAAAATAACAGACTTAACAGTTTGGATTTGCTACCTTATTGACCTTACATCCCTCATGTCATAAAGTATGTGTTTACACTTTATTTTGGAAGTTGTAAGCAGACACAAGCATACTTTTTTCAGACAGAAAACTTTTTAAAGAGCTGTGACTGCAACATGAACATACTGTGTATACGCTGCACAGAACTTTGTGTGTCGAGTGTGGATGGGGGTCGGGTGTGTAGTAAATTCAAGGAACATTATTTAGTTATTAGGAGATGCTATTCATCTAAAGTGAATTAGTTAAGATATTTTTATTCACCAGGATAATGAGCATACGCTACTGTACAGATAGAATCGGACAAATTAACACAAGTAAATGGAAATCAGATATATTGTCTTTGTTTTCCTGATGTTTCATCATGTGAACTCTATTTTACTTGTCTTAAATATAAAAACATAACTTTGCCATAGAATCCGTTTGACCTTTCATTTATGTTCCATTAGTGCTGGAGATCAGTTTTATAGTAATTTATATTTACAAATCATTCCCCCCTTTTTGACAACTTAATGACAAGAAGCCAGTCTGGCCTTGTCTATTTTTTTCTCTTTTTGAGAGAGGTCACTGTACAAAGATTCCACAAGGCTCTGATGTATACCAGCTCAAAAGCACCACAGAAGGCCAGCCAAACACAACTCCAATAGAGAAGCTTTCCCATGGTTCTGTGCCCATCAACAACTATTTCAAGGATCCTTCTCTGAGCAAGCACTTACAAAAGTCAAGTTAAGATAAAACATAATAGTTAGCGCTGCTCAAAGTAAAGAGGTAACTGGTTCAAATCTGTTCTGGGCTTTTTTTTGTTCTGTTTGCATGTTCTCACCAGGCCTAAGTGGGTTTTCTTCAGAAGAGGAAGAAGAAAAAAACAAACAGACCTTTAAAGGACAAATGAAGCAAATTTTGTGAAATCTTAAGTGCCTTTCTATCTCTGACAAGGACATTTGGTTACCCCAGTACTGTCCTTAACATGGCCTACATGTAGAGAGCTTCATTAAATTGGTTTCCATGACTGACCAGTATGGATTTAGATGGTGCAATTGCATCCAAGCTATGCATCATGATTTGTATCATGTGAGTGTTCCTTATGTTCCTAACAGAGCGCTTCGCTCTCAATCTGCAGGTTTACTAGTGGTTCATAGAATTTCTAAAAGTAGAATGGGAGGCAGATCTTTTAGTTATCAGGCTCCTCTCTTGTGGAACCAATTGCCAGTTTTAGTCTGCGAGGCAGACACCCTGTCTACTTTTAAGGCTAGGCTTAAAACTTTCCTTTTTGATAAAGCTTATAGTTAGAGTGGTTCAGGTTATCCTGAGCAATCCCTATAGTTATGCTGCTATAGGCTTAGACTTCTGGAGGACATAGGGACCCCTATTTCATCATTTTTGCTTGATTCTATCTCTATTCTTCCACTCTGCAGAATCTGTTAGTTTAATCTCTAACATTATGCTCTCTCTGGCTTTTGTCATAGTAGCTTCGCCTAATCTGTTCCTATTTGGCTGTGACACCACCCTGAAGGGAAATATCAGCTGTGCTGCTGTCTTTGTTTATAGATGTTGGAGATCGGCCTGTTTTTCCAGTGTAGTCCTGTTTGTCTGACTGTGACTGGCTGATGTTCTCTCTTGATCCTCTGACATGGGAGCTGGCTCAGAGCTCGTCTGCCCGGCTGTGTGTTTCCCGGACAGGGCCTTCATTTACAGTTGCTTTTTGCATCTCTGCTTCTGTCTCCTTGAACCCCAGTCAGCCTCGGCAGATGGCCGCTCACACTGAGCCTGGATCTGCTGGAGGTTTCTTCCTGTTAAAAGAGAGTTTTTCCTCTCCACTATTGCTATAAGCATGCTTAGTGTGAGGGATTGCATCCGAGTCAATGAGATGGAAAACTTTGAATCAATTTGACTGTATGATCTGGTGAACTGTAAAGTGTCTTGAGATTACATGTGTTGTGAATTGGCGCTAAATAAATAAACTGAATTGAATTGATTGATCAGATTATGTAGTGAATTAGCTTTCATTTGATAGAGGACTGGGAAATCCTTATAGCAACAAATTAGTGTTGTGTTTTGCAATGAGTCTTTGACAGTGCTGCAGGAGTTCTAGCCTACTCATCTTTGCAGAATTTATATAAATTTATATTAGTTTTATATAAACTGGTTTAAACTTTTTAAATGATGACTTTCAGCTCATAATATTGCACATTTACTGTATTTGTACTTTGAAATCAATGTTCAATAACTTGATAAAATTGTGATCAAAATTCATATATATGCAAAAGCTTTTTTTAACGTGTTGCATTTTACATATTAACATACTTATTATTATTAGTACAGATAAAGTGCAGGTTGTTGATGTTGACATAGTGTCTCCAGCAACCTCCTTAGAAACAGCAGGAAATCCATCCATCCATCCATCCATTTTCTTTACACGCTTGTCCCGAGTGGGGTCGCGAGGGGTGCTGGTGCCTATCTCCAGCAGTCAATGGGCGAGAGGCGGGGTAACAGCAGGAAATGTAACATTTAAATATTTTTTTCTTTTTTTTTTTATCTTCTATAAAACCAATAACTTATAATAAATAACAATAGGATTTTCTCTTTATATAAATGTCTTTCTCAAGATACATAATGAAAATGTATATTGACAGATGGGTATGCCATATTGGCAATTTTGTCCTTTTCACAGAGAGATAGTTGATGGTCACATGACCCAGTTAAAGGTCAAAGCAAATTAATTGTCTGAATAAAATGTAGGGTTGAAACACTAGATTGTAAAATTTACTTCATTTTATCCTCTATGGACCAATGTGGCTATTACATGTTGAGTGAGACTGAGTTTTTAAAATTCATTCCTTCAGTTTAACATAGTTAATTTTCCTACCATAATAATACTAGTGAAAATACTTTTTTTTTTTTTTTTTTGACAAGTACAGACAATAAATGACAAAGTTTAGGGAACTTATTAAGGTACAAATTCTACAGATAGCTGTACAAATTCTGCAAGTATACAGGATAACAGATTTAGATTAGATAAGGGACCTTTTGAAATTGCATCACTAGAAAAAATGTAATTTATTAACCTTCAAAATATATTATTGACAGACAAGTGATGGAGCAAATTTTTACCATTGCAAGTATGAGCTGAATTATCAGCTTTGTGACAGAGCTTAATGGTTTTTAATAGTTACTAAATTGCCCTGAGCACCTGCAACATATTTTAAACTCTAGAGAAGCTGTATCGTTGTAACCTTTGTTAGTATGTGTTTGTATGATTTTTCAACAAAAAATATTCATACAATTTAATATAGGCAAAGAAGATGACTGGAAGACATAAAAGTTGTTTTATGCTCATACAAACACTTTTCTTGTTATTCTCCCCGAGTCTACCTCATTTTTTGCTGTCAGTCCATCTCACCGCCATCTCTTTGCTACTCTTCCCAGATAAATGTTTCATAAGGTCCCCATATCCTCTCTTGGAATAGATATGTCCAAGAGATTATATGACATATCATTCAGTCAAATTTACCTTGGACCGAACATCGCATGGCCCATAAACAAGTGAATCTCCAACAGAACTAAAGCAGGAAGGGGGGGAACAGAGAGGAAGCATATTTTATTACCCCAAATTGACTGTCAAATAGCGTCTGCAGTCAAAGAATTATCAAAGGGTTTATCCTTTTCAAATGTGAAAGTCTAAAGTGGGTCACACTCCGCACTCACGGTAATATCACAGTAAATATTCACAAGCTTATCATTATTTAATCAGCCCCTAATGGAAAAGATCCCCTCCCCAAATATAGACCCACCTCCAAACTTAATCATTTGCAAATATGTAAACAGTTGTATCTTTAAATTTAGTACTGTTTGTCTGCATGTTCTGCCTGTCACATCAGCAGGTATGCACAGGATAGTGTTCTTAATTTTTTTAATTCAGTATATGTTCAAAGGCAGCTCATATTCCAAGGCAAAAATGCTATCAGAACACAAGATATGGGAAAATGTATGAAATCCCAATCAATCATCTTTAATTCACACTAAATATAAACAATGAAATTATGTTTTTCTTATCAAAGTTCAGACAAAATTGTTGGCAAAATGTAAAAAAAAAAAAAAATGAAACAATGTTAATTTAATTAACCTGAAGACATTGTATGGCCTGAACCTGAAAAAAGGTTTTTCATTCTCACTGCGAAATATAGGGGTGACAGCATTATGTCAGGGGGGACTGTTGCACTTAAAGATATTTGGCATCATGATGAAATAAGATTTGGGCTGCACAGTGGAGCAGTAGGTAACAATGCTGCCTTTCAGCAAGAAGGTTCCGAGTGCAATTCCTGGCCCGGGGTCTTTCTGCATGGACTTTGCATGTTCTCCCCGTGCATGCGCGGGTTCTCTTCGGGTACTTCAGCTCCCTACCACAGTCCAAAAACATGTCTGTTTGGGTAATTGGCTTCTCTAATTTCCCGCCTCTCGCCTGTTGACAGCTGGAGATGGGCACCATCCCTCAAGACCCAAACAGGGATAAGTGTGACGGATCAATAGCTTATGGAAAAGATTATATAGAAACATTAAAGATTATGTAGAAACATTAAAGTAGTATCTCTAAACCTCAGAAATGGACAATGAGTCTAAGCTTAAAATCAAATTATTTTTAAGAAGTTACTTAAATATAGTAATACAAAAAGAATTGTAGAGGAAAAACATAATGCCCTGTCTTTATCTCATTCATACAAAACATTTATACTGAAATGATTAGGTGTGTGAGCAAGAGGACCAAAAAACCTCACTCAGTAACACAGGGTCTGAAAAAATGGTCAGAATAATATTTTGCAGAGCATTTCTCTAAACTAACAGGAAGGATCTTGTTCAGCGATTGGGCGTCTAGTTATTTGGAGGAATAAGCTAAAAATACAGCCCTTTACATTACAGTTTTTCTTTTTTTTTTCTTTTTTGATTATTGGTTTGTTTCTATGATGGTAGAGAAAAATAAATCATATTAGTTTCGGGTATCAGTAGCATTCCCTAATTAATATTAAATTTTTGGACTGTTATTGTTGCAATATGTTGACCTCAATGCCAGAGAAAAGAGCAATATTTTGTTTAGTGTAGCAGGATCACATCATCCATGAAGCATTATAATATATGCTCGCACCAAGATGAAATGTGTTGACAGTATGAACTTTGGGTGTGTGTTAAGAGCCCTGCTGTTTAATCTGTGGTAAATTATACTGTCTTGACTGCCAGGGTCATTTGTCAGCACATAGTGATGCCTGTTGTAAACAGCAGGGGTAGGGACATTGTTGATGGTCCTAAATGTTAATCTTTTCTACTTTTTGTCCACTTCAGGGTTTAATTGTGGATCAGTTTGAAAAGGCAAGTTATCAGCCAGTCAAAACTAATCGCATATTGTGTAATAATCCAGGTATAATTTGTCGGTCAAATTATATGTGACTTACCATCCTCAAATGCCACAGATACAAATGTTTAATTGAAATGTTGTATTCTGAAAAACACATTTTACAATAGTCTTTTTAATACACCAATCTTTTCTTGACTATAGCAGTTTCTCTATGGTATTCTATTTTCAAACCCAGTTGTTAAATTTTAATGCAATGTAACTTCATTGCATTCAGAGTAAGATCAAAGTGTTCTGGCTCTCTGTTTGATGTATTCTCCATTTGAAGTTTTCTTCCAAAGACAGAGAGTGTAAAACAAAAGTTTACATATTCCTACTTTTGTGGTAGGTTCTTCTGTTCAGTGTATTGATCATTTAATCATAAAGTAGAAAGACCTGGGTTTTTGAAACGTGCTGTTACATTGTCAATACTAGGCCAGTAGTATATTCATTGCCTCTGTGAAGGAACTGAACATGAGGACTAAAAAATAGTTCTGAAGCTAGCCATTTTCATAATGTTTCAGATTGACAAGTAATAACAGGTCATTTATTGGTTTTTAGTTTTCTTTTTTTTTAGGGTTCTACTGATACAGTCATACTCTAGAGAAGGGACACACTCAAATGGAGACTGACAGACAAGAAGTAGTATTGTTGCTGTGCTGAACACTCCAACCTCAACCCAGAACAGGAGTGATTAGCGTAAAACAAACATGAGGTAGCTCACAATGACATCACACACAGCCAAAGGGGTTGAACAAATGTTGGAGTGTATTCATTGAGAAAATAGAACCACTCAGCATCTGTTACAAATCACCATGTCAGCCTGTGTGTGTATAATGATCTGTGGAACGTGACTAAAGGCTTACTGTGATTACTCTGAGTGGGTCTTTTTCACTCTGCACTGGAAGCTCTTGGTGTTTCTTTCTTAACAAAATTAAAAGTCGCTTCTGTTCCACACTGCTCTTCTGGTCCAGGGATCAGAGAAATTAAGAAAATACCAACACCTTTGGTAGACCTGGTTGGTATGAAAGGATGCTTTCACATAGGGATTTTTAGACCAGGCCAAAGAACATACAGTAGTGTATTTTTAAGGGATTGTGTCAGAATTGAGCTGATGGAGATGGAAAAAAAGCCTGTCACATCAGTTGGTCAGCACAAACAGAAGACCCTCTTTCATCTTATTTGCAACAAAAACACTTTATTCCTGTACTATCATCCTCTTACTAAACCTTTTAGAAACTTTATTGTGCTTTAGAGTCAATCAAAAGAATCAGTTTTATGACTGACTGCAGTTCGACGTTGAATAAAACACCATGATTGCATGCTAGCTGAGCATTTATTGGTCATGCTATGTTGTTATCATATCAAATACTTATATTTTTATTAACTACAGTGGTGATCAAGGATATTTGTAGGACAGATAGGAATAATCCAAAATAACTTATACTGTAACACCATGTATTGTAGGAAGGCACAGCAAAACAAGTTAGACATGTAAGCATACCACATTGGACAGTAGACGTGTGCATTAGCTTGGAAAAAGTGGTGAGTTGACAATATGCAACCTAAATCTTATTTCACCTCGACTATGTCAGTTTCGCACTAGCTTAAATACCACTAGACCTACAGTACATGAAATGTCAGTCTGAAGTTTGAAGCTTAGGCTTAAAGTGAAAGAGGGGGAGAGAACAAAAAAGAACAACATTTTAATGTATGTAATGTACAAGTATAGCATTCAACCATACATATACAAATGCAGAATTTTTTTTTTGTTTGTTTCAATGCAATTATGCTTTGTATGAAACTGCTTGTGCCATATGTACATTTTTGAAGCAGTGCTTTCAAACTGCAATATAAATAATGGGTTATATCGTACTTTCCTGAAGCACCAAACTGATTTCATGAAGGAGCCTTTTTAGGACAAGTTCTGTCATATCATAGAAGTCTCTGTCTCTTCTAATATGCTGAGTGCAGGGGCATCAGAAGTTTTTAATTCAGTGTTCTGCTGCATCTTAACTCAGCCTTCTGTGTCTGTGCCATCACCATCTAAATAAGTCAAGTGACAATGATTTCCAACCGCTTTGACTTTTGCCCCCAAGTTGACAATTAAGTCTTAGCTTTCGTATTTATCATAAAAAGTCAAGCCATGAATTGGATGCTTAACTTACTTTTAATGTTGGAAAATTATGCATATTGCACTGTGTAAGATTGAGTCTTGCTATTAATCAATCATTAAAACTACATCAGTTCTATTCAAATGGTACATGTGTGACATTAAGTGTGTTTAGGACCTGCAATTTCTCGAACTGTCTAAAAAGTACTTTGCAACATGGTTTATGTATTGATCAAACTGAATATCCTGCAAAATAAATGTGCAAAAAATCAGCTTTGAAAAATCTTTTGATTCCATGCCTATTCCCACATGCAGGAAAACGCTCAGGAGAAAGCAGAAAAGAAGTGAAGTTTATTGAAAACAATGATAAGTGTGCAACAGAGAATGTAATCCGGGTGGAAATAGTAACAAGAGGAAACTGCGAGCCCTGAAACAGTGAGACTGGTAAGTTTTATGAATCCAGAGAGTGGTTAGAGGGAGAAAAATATGTTTACAGAATGGAGAATTATGATCTCTCAGGGGAGAGGATAAGCAGTGGATGGGGTTGTGCTGCTTAAATCTTATGGGTGTTGATAACTGTGTGGTGCAGGGTGAACAGGTAGTGCAGTCTAGAGTCCTGCACGGGTCGAGTTTTACCAACCTGCACCCGCCACGAACCCGTTAGGAAGACTACCGAACCCGACCCTTCACCCGCGGATATCTTCAATTCAAATCCGAACCCGACCCGACCCGTTGATATTTAACCCGCAACCCGACCCGTTAACACATCAAGTAATAGGCTATAGTACGCTGCGCTGCAGAACAGCGCCATTAACACTGCAGCAGACGTGTATGCACTGACTGTGGCCTTTTTGGAGGGAAGCCCACACTGCCGGCAGGGCTTTAAGCTACAACAAGGGTGACCCCAGTGCCTGATTAATATAACATTTCTGATGTCCATAACAACACGCACGCATAAAAAAAAAATCACCAACTACCTGCCCGCACTAAAAAAATATCCGCCCAACCCCCGACCCGTTTATTTTTATTTAAGTATTTTTCACCCGCAAAAGAGCATTTTTGCGGGTGACCAGTCGGGGACCCGCGGGTACCCGACCCGTTGCAGGACTCTAGTGCAGACAATACATTGTGGATGGTCCTGTAAGCTGGAAGAAAGCCAGTCGTGGGAAGACAATCCTAGTACCAACAGATGTCTCAGATGAAGCAGAGGTAAGTTCCTGAATGAAAATACTCAGAGAAACTGGAACACAGTAATGCCTTTTAGGGGCCAAAGAAAAAAGCCTACCAAGTTGTGAGAAGTGAGAAGCTTAGGCTGGTTCAAATGAATACAAAGAAGAATGAAAAGGAAAATACTCAGAAAATTTGGGAGGAGGCTTGACATTACTGATGACAGTTAACATTCACAGAGAGAGACTTGCTTCCTTCTCCTTTTATGCTGTCAGCTGAATGAGACTGATTGCAATAAATAAACTGCACCTGTGAGGTGGTACAACAAGAGTGGTATGCCCAGCCAAGCCAACAACAGGGAAGCCCTTTAATGAATAATCAACGGAACTGGAACCAAGCAGATCACAGAACCAAAAACGCCATTTTCCTGACAGTAAAAAACATAATAGTAAAATATCTTTGTGCAGTACAGTAAAAAGAACCTTATTCAACTAATCTTTGCAAAAGTATATTCTCATGTAATCATTTGCCTATCCCAGACACTATAGAGCATAAATATGTCTAATTGACATATTTTTTAGTTTCACATCCAGCAGGCTTTTATTACAAATTCATGCAATGTTTTTATCCACTATCCAAATACCCATAGGACTAATAATTAATTCTTGCTATTTTTTCTGATGTAGCAAAAACCTGAAAAAGAGAACGAAAGAGCAGAAAATATGAATAAAAAACACAAAGCAGCATTTGTTTTTTCAATGATCATTGTCTTTAAATTCATACAACAACTGATAGTAATATGAACCATTCTTTTCATTCTAACAATTTTGTATAGAAAGGTTAAGAATGGCAACTAGTTTAATAATTAAACTGATGGCTTATTATGTTGTATTGCAAATCAAATATGCTTAGCATTTGGCAAAAGCTGAAGTGTGCAGTGTTGGCAATAGGCCAGCTATGTATAACAAGTGAACGCAAGCAGGTGCATTGCAACTTTTCTTTCCCTGGTGGGACAAAGAAACAAAAAAATCAATGACAATCACAGGATGCAGATAAAAACTTAGACAAAATGGCTCGATCTTAACCCCTTTGGTAAGCAGCTGTGTGAGTTCGAACAGAATGTGCAGAAGTTAAAGCACATAAGCCTTTCCTTGCAGAGCATTTCTCTAAACTAAAATGCAAAACTTTTTTTGTGTCTTGCAAGTTTCTTTCATATACTGATTAGCAGAATTCAAACTTGTTTATAACTAAGATAAAGTAGTTCTGCTGCTTTAATCTTACTGTGATATTGTCAACTTTTGCTGTGTTTACCATTACTGCAGTTGTTTGTTTGCTACAGTTTTGTTTATCCCTTGGTTTGCAGTATGCTTCTAAGCTATTGGATGCTGTTTAGTTGTCATCAAAAGGACTTTCTCTGTGAAAGTTCTTCTGTTTTGAAGGAGAACTGAATTTCAACATTAAAAATTAAATGCTATATTGCAAAACATCACTTCTTAGATTTAGGGCAAGTGTTGGAGCAGATGTTCCACCAGTGATCTGTAAATAAGTGGAATTGTAGATAAAGACACTGAGGAGGCTGTAAGATATTCAGGAAGCAACCCAACCCTGCTTCAAATCCACTCTAAGAAAATAGAGCAAAAGTAGTCAAAAACTGTTAAAGGGTATTTGATTATTGCATCTTATTTTAGTTCCACTTCCTTTCCCTTTATCCCCAGACCCTCTCAGATTTCTGCTTGATCTGGGAAGGGGGTGGGGAAGGCTGAGATATTAAATTAATCCTTGGTTGTGGTGGTGGGGGTATATTACTAAAGTATGCATAAGAGTGGAAATAATGAAAATAAATAAACATTCATAAAAAAAAGATAATAACTGATGGATTGTAGTATAGCTTGGAGACTTTTTGATTAGTGTTTCTTCTATCTGTTTTAAAAGAAAGTACAGCTCACTGCATGGCTTGCACGTTCATTGAAATATATAACAATTGTTCCTCAATCAGAACAAGTGCTTGTTTAAAATGCAAATCCGCTCTTGTCTGTGACATGCTGTAATTAGACAGAACAATGATACATTATTTCTGTGATCTTTATCAGCACTCATCAAGGGGCTTTAAGAATGGGACAATGATTGACCACCTGGTCCTGCTCCTGTAGCTAAATTTATTAAACACACTTTCTTTAGAAAATCAATGCACAATTGTATGAATTGTGCAGGGTCAGACTTATTTTTGAGAAGACATAATTAGCCTGACCTGTGACTTGCAAAAGCTTTGAAGCATTACTTTATCCGATTTCTTACACTGTAGTATGTTCTAAAGAAACCCAGGGAAGCCTTGAGTTTTTGCAGTAGTTTACTGTGTTATACAGTGATGATGTATTTAAACATTTTAAGTCTTTACCCTCTAAAAAAGGTACTTATAAAGGCTTTGTTGAGTACTACTTGCAAAATCTTAGTATTTTTTTCTCTCTCCTGAAGAGACATGTAACAGTTGCATGTGCTACTTAAAAGTTCGTTATAAAATGTAAGACGTTTTTTTAGGACATTTGCTGTGAAAACATTCAAGTGCTTAATTTTCCTTATTTGACAAAACATGCCTATTATAAGAAGACCATAGCATCCCTTTTCCATGTAATTACTTAGTAATTCTATTAAAGGGAACCATAGAATGATTAAATAGGGTACAGTATTTGGTGCTGGTCCTTAAGGTCTATGGATACGGTGTGTAACATTGGTTGGGCTGAAAATGGCATATTTGCTGTTCTATGAGCCCTAATGCAAGCCTGGTTAAGAGCCCCAGAAACTCCTCCCCACACCCCCTTTTTCTTGTTGGGCCTGCACAGTCGAAGTAGTTCTAATCCACACATGGTTTACGAATTATTGTATTGGCTGCATGCTCTCACTCTCATTACAAAAACACCTAGTCTAAAATCCAGGATAATTTATCAGACTCGCAGGCATCCGTGAACAACTGTCTATATCAAGGAGACTCCCGGAACTTCCGGGAGACGTCTGCTCCTGGCCCCCAGCCCCCAGCCCCCCTCCTCTGGCTGAGTTGGAGGAAGGGGTAACACTTCATACCTGCCCCTGCAGGGCATGACAAAAGTACAGGCCAGAACCAAATAAGACAACGTCCCTGAATTTACATCGATTCGGTGCGTCATTTGAATTTGCCCGTTTTATGGTGGAATTTTAGAATTGTGAGATTTGCAGAGAAAGGTTGTGTTCATGGTGTTTCAACTCCTCTGCACGTCAACTTCACCCACTGAGCTATCGTGTTCATTTATAACAATGTAAACTCGGTTTTGCATTCTATGACTCCTTTAAGTGTTGTAAATGTGTCAAATACTGTAGACTGAGACATTGAGACAGACATTAAGACAGACAGACAGATCCATTCAAAAACTTTATGTGCCTGTGGACTACAGGGAGGGTGGCAGTGGAGAAAACCTGCTTTTATCAATTTGGAAGATAGAGAAAACAATGCTGACAAAGAATGAAGGGGAATGAGGTTGGTGAGTGTTTTTTTTTAAAGCCATTTATATTTAAGTCTAGAATGACTGTTTCTTTGTCCTACCTCCTACGCAGACAACGGCAGCCTTCTTTTCTCTGCTCCGCCATTCTGTTTACCCGGCAGGCTCCCTTGATTCCCACACAGCCTCTCACCTCCCTCTGTAAGTAGCGCTGGGTAGCCGTAGCCTGTCCTCGCTCTGTCTCCCTGGTGTGCTTGTCCAATCTATCTATGTGCTCCTCTGCTGTCCTTCAGAGCTAACACAACCCCCACCTCCTCCATTCTCTGATGAGCTGTTTTCTCAGCGGGCTCCTCCGATCTCCCACCATGGCACCTTAGCTCCAAAGGGGCTAAGATACCACTACCCACCTCGTCCCAGTTCTGGTGCCTTCTCTACCTGTGTTCTTGCACTGTTGTCTGCTCTTGTCTGAGCTCTAGAATGCTGTCTCACCTTACCTCTGTTGTCAGAGTGTTTCTTCCCCCATCTCATAAAGGAACAACCTAGAGCTGGATCAGGTATAAGCAGAAGCATCATTGAAAGTGACTGTCATCCAGACGTAGCTTCTGGAGGGGATGGATTTATTCTCCACACTGGTTCTGATTCCGGAAAAAAATGGTGAACAAAGGACGCTGAAAGCTCAGCTTTCAAAAGTAAATAAGCACTCAGAGTCCCTCTGTAAATTCTTGTCCACCATGTTGGGATAAAACCAGCAACCTGTAGACTTGATGATGTAGAAGCTTTTGCCAGTCATGCAAATTGCTTTGCGAGACGAATTTCAAGGCAAGCAAAACCAGGCGAAACTGTTTGAATTGCCCTTCTCAAAAGCTGGCCTATGTAACTTCAGAAGTTCAGATCTATCACTGAATGGGTTTTGTAAACACTTTATGAGAGTCTGAGCTCCCCCTAAACACAAAAGCTAACTAAGTTAACAGTTATTTGTAGGGAACAAAACAGATATAAATGTACTCGATCAGACATATTTTTAGTTCTCTGATGCAGGATTTAATCTTAAGTGATAAATTTTTTACTTTTCAGTCTGATGGTCCAAAGCAGTCTGCTAAGATTCCAAAAGACTTTTCAATGTAGTATTGCCTATGGTGACCATATGTGCCCGATTTCCGGGGAAAGTCTCCATTTTGGACCACCTGTCCCCGGAAATGTCCCAGATTTTACCGTTTTATGAATGAGGAGGGCAATGTTGCGTGTAGACTGTTATTACGGTAGAAAGAAGCATGCCAGCATGCTGCGTGCAGAAACAGCTGTTAGCTAGCTGATTGGCAGCTCTTAACGTATAGATGATGACCAGAGTGCATCACTTTTAAAACAGATGGGGAAGTTCATTATCAGATCTGGTCGCAGCTGCCCTATGTTATGGTGAGTGTGTTAATTGGTTCATTATTCATTGTGATTTGGGCTTTGATGTGTTTAGTTTTAGTACTGCAAAGATCAGGACCGAAAATGTAATATAAACCAAGCTAATCAACAAAAAGTAAGACAAACAATTGGGTGCAGCTAGAATGAGTAAACAGACTCAGATAAAATTAAACAGAATGATTGAAAACATCTTGTAAGGCTTTAATCTGGTTCAGTGGTTCTCAAGGGATCAACAAGAGTTCGCCTAAGGTGTTTTTCTAACTGATCGATGACCTTTAGTTTATATCATCAGATAGTTATTTTAAGTAGAGTTATTAGTTGTTTAGTTGTTTTTTTACACTTGACTTTTGTTGTTTAAATATTAATAAATATGTAAAAATGGATGAAAGCATCACTGTCCCCATTTCCTATTTTGAATTCCATGATATGTATTTATTTTCATCTACAAGCTGGAAATATCCCCAGATTAGATTGCAGAAATCTGGTGACCTTAGTGTTGCCAGTTCCTTTAACAGCTGGGTTAGCACATACTGTATAAGAGTGGCCTTTTATAAAAGGAGTTTCAATTTAAATAGTTTAAATTTCCATTAATTACAGCATTAAATCAAATTTAGAATTGGTTAGTGTACATTCGATGTAAAAGTTAATTTTATGTATTATCAGAAGCTCAACTTAAAGGGCAATCAAAGAGCAAATGTCTTTAAAACCAAAGGTCCTCAGCTTTTTAGAGCCACAGAATTTCCTCTTGTAGAGAAACATTGACATTATATTATAACACTCATATGCATTCTGAAAAAAATAATTACTGTAATTTAATCTAGATCCCAATACACAAACAGCAACTAATCATGATGATAATCATGTGTTTTTTTTTCTTCAAGTGTGAGTATTTGAGACAGAAGAATGTGTCTTGGGGGCTGCTTGTGACTGGTATGAGGGTGTCAGGAGCTGATGCAAATTAGCAAAGTACACCAGTGTAAAACCAAATCAGAGAGAAAAAAGGAGAAAAGTAAATGAGTTGTAGAGGAAGTGAGAGAGGATTCTGGAGTGTGTGGAGTTCACAGCTCGGGCTACTTTCACACCTGCAGCCACTGAACTTGTTATGCACTCAAACACACACACACACAATACACATTCTCTATCACTCACACAAACCAGATGACAACCTCATGACACGGCAACAACACACCACAGCATACCACTTCTCTATCCACTCAATCACCGTCTCGCTAATGACATGCAAATTAATATCCTGTTGTACTCAGGTCGCATCCATCATGGTAACAAGTAAAGTAAACCAATTTCTTTGGTTGACTTTGGAAGGAAAATTGTGACCATCATTTAATTCTGTTATGTTGAAATTATTCATGTGATGTCTGCCTCTGCCCATCTTATTTTAAAAATTAAACTTTATTTTATAAAAACAAATCGAACTATAAGGCATGCTTTATTGAAAATTATTGATCAAAGCCACCACACTGCATATATTTATTACATTTATTTACTCTGTCATGTGTAAATTGTCATCTGCAAACTCTGAAAAAATTGAAAAAAGTGCCAGCTGCCTTTCCATTTAACTAAATAGAATGTGAAATTTTGTCCTCAAGTTTACAGACTGGATTGCTGAAGAGCATATTAAAATTATTGAAATAGTAAGTAGTGTACCTTTGAATTAACGCAATTTTTATCGCTTTGTGTTTGACATCAAAAGTAACTGTTCCACTTAGACTGAGAAAATGACTGATGCGCTTGAGTTGGTAACAGAGACTTCCATCAGTCTTTAAATTTTAATTTCATTTGAATACATTCATGATAATTATCAGAAATTTGAAAGGAGTCTATTACAACCATTTGCAAGGACTTCAAATGTTTTACAACAGGATTGGAACATCAAATGTGAGCATAGCTGAATAGTTTTTAAATGCACTCATTAAAGCAATTGAATAATGTTGTGGTGTAGTGATCAGAAAGCAGCTTGTGTTCAAAGATAAGTTAAATTATGAGGTGTGCCACATAGAAAAACAGATCGCTTTTCAGAGTCTCAGTTTTTTGTTAGCAGTTTTGCCACATGTAATTCACACAACTTTACTTTTACATTGAGAACTGGTACTCAAAATACTTTCTCCAGGAAATTGATCAATGAACCCTATTTCAAGGCTATCAACAGCAAAAGGAGGTAAAATTGATGCATTTATCCTGTGAAATCCAAATTCATCACATGAAAAATAACAGTCTTATAAATTAACTGGATACTCTGTTTGATTTCAAGTTGAATACATGTTCAAATAAAAGTGTTTCCTTTACGTACTTTCTTACTTTTTACTGCAAGCATCGGGTATTTTTATTAAAAGACATGAACAAATACGGAACCAGCACAAAAAACAGTGGTTAAAATGTGCTTTTTATAATAAAACTTAAAAGTATGCACCTGAAAAAAAGATCTTTATATAATTCAGTAGAGAAGAAACTTGTCTTAATTGCTTATTTCAAAACAGCCTGACGGCCAAGCACTCAGGGACTTGATATAATGCTCTAACACAATGACTCAGCCTAACCAGTGTCAAAATTTTAAACTGTACAGCCTGTTAAAGTTCCCTCAGCTGCTCATTTTACATGGGCACTGTGAGTGCAAATGCTTGTTGTACATTGCTAAAACTACAATCAAGAAAGTTAAATCAAATTAATTATGTCCCAAATTTTGCACTGTACCAACTGTTGAGTATAAATAAATAAATATGGTGTAAAACCACCTGATGGATGAATGACAAACAGACGGATGGATAGATAGATGGATAAATAAATGTTTTTGGCAGTGCTTTACAATGTTAAATATGAAAGAAATTTTGCAAACAGGTATACTGTGTACTGTTTCAGCACATAATTTAAATATATGGTAGAAATATTTCCAAAATAATATGAAAAATCGTTTTAAAATGCTATCTATCTATATCCCATTGCAGCTTTATATAAATAACAAAAACAATTATTCCAGAATCTAAAGAATTGTCACATTAATTATTTTAACCTTATGTAAACAGGTCTTGTTGCCCTTTTTTGTTTTCTTTTTTTTTTAAATAAACTGTTTAAAAGCCCTACAGTACCTGCAGGTATATCTCATTATATAGAAGAGAAGAGAAATCCTTTAAGTTATAAACTCAAGTGGTTCATTAGAACATAAGAAATATCTTGCTATTAACCTTTTTTTTTATATTTGTGTAGGATAGTAATTTTAGCCTTTCAGCCCAGTGAAAAATCACACAGTTTTAGAGTTGTTCTATAACACTATATTGATATTCAGGCAGGAGTAGAATTCAATATGTCATTCCAAAACGTTTCCTACGGAGAATCATTCCTTTCTCTATAATTTCCATAGAAAGTTTGTGCGCAAATGCGGTAATAGACACATTTATAACATCAAAAGGATTCAATTTTCTTTTCAATCACGTAACAGTATGAATAGCTTTTTCCATTGAATCTAACAACGAGAAGCCATTACCACATGCTAAAGGATGGGTTGCCGCCACTTGCTTGTATGAAAGTGTGTCAAACAATTTTTCATGTCTCACATTTGTTCTTACCAAACGGGGTCTGTCAAACAGGTTTATTTCTAATTTGTCAGGCAGAGGTCATTTTTATTTAAAATTGGTCACAGTCATCAGGAAAGTATATATAAATATATATATATATATATATATATATATACTTTACTGATGGCTGTGATATATATATATATATATATATATATATATATATATATATATATATATATATATATATATATATATAAACATACATATAGAGACAACATGAAATGTGTACTTTTGTTGTAGTCTCTTCAGTACCTCCTCTCCATGAGAATTTTACAAAGCACCCTGATGATAACAAGAATCTCTTAATTGCAGCTGATAAATAATTTTGAAATTATGACATCCAAAGCAAGACTGTGATTGCTCCACACTGAGCATTTTTATTCACTGTGGACATGGCTGGTATTCAAATGGATGGGTGATAAAAGCAAATATTTTCACCTCAATCTTGTAATGGTTCAGTTAGGAGCACTTTGTAGAAAAGGTTTGCAGTAAATGACTGAAAGGGGGAGAGTTCCTCATCTTTTAGGGATATTGTAGCTGGAACATTCATTTCTCTTAGGCTTTTTGTGCTGCTGCACTGGAATAAATGCAGATAGGGCAATTTAGGGGTATAAAAATATTAACCGCAGACTAAATTGTTGGTCTTTAGAAAACTTTTTCCCTAACAAAAAAAGTATCTGCTTAGAAAAACAACATTCACAAATATATCCTATAGATATTTTTTTAATAATAAACATACACAGGCTTTTATGGGGGCTGAAATAACCTATGTTAAAGAAATGTAAAACTATCATTTACTTTAACGATTAAATTTTAAAAGCAAAGAGAAACTTTTCCCCTTTTTAATTTATTTAATTAATAAGCTGTAACTTCAGTTATCTTCCTTTCTAATATATCAGAAAGTAGAATTGTTAGGATTTATTAAATAAACCTTATGTTAACATTTTTATTTCTTCCTTTTAATATGAGACAAATCAAGCTAGTTACCACAGAATTAAGAGTTAGAAAGTCATGCTTTACGCTTTCAAGTAAAGCTTCAGCAAGAAAATATCTGTTTTTGACGACACCTTAGCCATTCGATACTCCAATAACAACCTTTTTAGTTGAATTAAATTAAAATAAGTTAACTTTAGTCCCATTTTGTTTATAGACATGGCCACAATAGCAGGAGAAAATGACAACTAATTGTGTAACACCATATAAGATTTAATATAAGGTTTTAACCAATCATTTTAAAGGTATGAAGAATTAGGAATTGACTGCATATCTATGACAGTTTAAGTGCTATTGATATTGTTCTCATGTGTTTAAATCAAAACCTATGTGGGGCCCTTAAGGTCATTATTCTTAATTTCCTCTCTCTCACACTATTAAAATGCTAGGCTCTTATACGCAGTTCTAAAAGGCTCTCATTTGCACTCATTAAAAGCATTCATCTGCACTACTGAAACGCTTATATGCACTACTGATACACTCTCGAATACGTAGTATTGAAACGCTCTCACGCACTGCTGAAATGCTCTGGTACACACCACTGAAACTGTCTGTCTCACAGGTACGTCAGAGGCTTAGCTGGAGCCAACACAAACCAACAACGGCAGGTGGCCAAAACAAACCAGCATAGGTTTGGCTACACAAGGAACTTAAACGAGGATATTGTTTTGCTGTTGGTTGCCTGAATCAACAAAGTTCAAACAATTCAGAGTTTTATCCAATACCTGGGGTTGGTTACCCAAACTTTAAGTTATCTAAACCTGAAAACAGGGAAACTCTAGCTTTTCCTGTTTACAAAGAGAGTTTCCTCAACTTCTGTTTCAGTCACTGAAGTAACATTCTCCCCAGACCTAACCTGGTCGGTAGCAGGTTTTCTTCAGTAAACTCGGAGGTGCTGCTGTCTCAGCTCTCCTTAGAACCAATCACTTGTTTTATTTCCTTATATAGTCAGATTTTTGTCATAGTTTTGTGCATAAAAAAAAAAAAATATATATATATATAAATAAATA
>NW_015150581.1:647464-656675 GCF_000732505.1 Cyprinodon variegatus
TTACTGCACGGAAAATTGGATCTTGATAAATCCAGCCCACTGTATATAAATATTTTGGCCAATGTATTCTGTCAAAATCTTTTGAACTGAAGGCATTACGAGGCTTCCTGGAATCACCTTTGCTTTTAAGCTTCCTTCTTGGTACTGAGCAACCATCAGTTTATCACAACATGGAAAAAGAAAACCTTTTCACCATATGTATTTCTGTTTCCACTGAAAGCCTTTTATAGTGTGAATGAGCATTTCAGAAGTGTGTATGAGAGCTTGTAGTGTTTCAGCATAGTGTGTGAGAGTGTTTCAATAGTGTGTATAAGAGCCTTTAGCATTGTAGTAGTGTGTGTGAAAGCCAATTTGGAATAATGTCCTGTACGGCCCCTCATGTTTTAATGCATGGTACTAAATTTATTCAGTTTGGACAAGTAATGTATGGATCAAAACAAGTACGTATCGATTCGTATAGATTAACTGAACTCCAATGAGACTTAAGTCACTAAGAAGAATCATTATATTACAATTATTGAGCTGCAGTAAATTTACTCATTTTTTGTGTCCTATTGGGACTTGAATTAAGTCCACTTCACCTTCTTCTGATTGAAATGTGTATCTAGGTTTTTTGTTTTTCTTTCTGATTTAATAGTTCACTGATTTCAATTTTTAAGTATTACATGGGTTAAATTTTCATGAATACCACATTAAGAGTCATTATCTGATATTTCACATATAAAAAACACTTCTGAAATCATCTTTATATTGATGTTTAATCTTTTTAGAAGAAACAAAGAAGTACATGTAGCTCATTTGAACTCCTGTTCATACCCCTTTGTTTTCTTACAAGGGTTTGCACCAGGATTTGACCTGTGTGTATGAATGCCTGTTAATGTGGTTGCATTAGCAACATTTGCAGTTTGCATGGTCCATTTAGCATCATTTCCTAGTCTCTTACAAATAGTATAAAAGTTACACAAGCCGTTACTCTAACTGACTGCTTGCAAATGAGTCCCTGATTGTTGGAATCAACCTATTTGCTGGAATAGGTAACTGAAGAAAGCAGTTAGCACCTTTCCAAAAATTATGTTAATCATGGAGGAGGAACAAAATCGGGGTTTGTAGAACTCCCCTCTGGGTTCCTGGTTTAAAACAAAACCAAACCACTTTCAGATTCTGGATTTACAAACATGTATAAATGAAGAACATGTAAAAGTCAAATTTCAAGCAGATGACTCCTTTAATGCTCTGCAAAAAACTGAATATTGTTAGGTATTGTCTGAGAGCAGCGAACTGAATGTATCAATCTCAAACAGCTATACTGACGCAGATAACGATTTATTCTAAAACAAAAATAAATTTTTTCAGATTCATTGTGCACATTTAACTACCACTACAAAAACAAACCAAAACTAGTGAACTAAGAAGAAGCAATAGGGAAACACCAATGATGGCATAGCCCACTAATCCTGTTTTAGAGAAGATGGTTAACATTTAAACTAGCAACCAAAGATGCATTACAACACTCTAATTTCATAGTAGACATTTATTTAACATTAAGGTTATTCATATGACTTCTCTTTGTTTTCTTTTCTTTCCCTAGAAAGGGTTAATTATTTTTCAGTTGGAAACCTTTTTTTCCTGGCTCTTTTACATAGTTCAGCCCCAGGAGAAGTGCTTAGTGGAGCTAAGAAGAGACATGAGTGCCATAGCACCTGACAGTATGTCAACTTTATATCTCATTGTAGAGACATGGGAGGTTTTTCAGTGTGTATGACTGAATGCCAGGTCTGCTACATCCTGCTTATTATTGACTCGCAGAGAACAGAATGATTTTCTTGTAAATGTATGAAAATGGATTTAAGTGTTCATTTTCCTTTCCTCAAATCCCAGCTGCAGCTAGCTGCTTTTGTCACGTCTAGTCCTGCGTTCTGCCAGCTCTGATTTTAAGGCTCTGGCAGGGAGGATAGAGCTACTATTTAACAAAGCTGACAGCCTGGACAGTAATGCAGTTGTCTGGGCTTTTATTTTTTACTTGGGCTGAGGTTTTGAAAAGGCACAGTACGTTAGAATATAGTGCTTTTCGACAGGACCCATATGAAAGCTGAACTGTGGCCATGTGCACCAATTCCAGCCAGACATACAGTCAAAGCCTGTCTTTCTGTTTTCCATGAACTAAGAATATAGATGAAGTCCTATTGAACAGAAGGAGAAAATTTTGATTTGAAAATTTAGCCGCAGCATGGTACTATAAAGATCAGCATGGGAGGTCCAAATGCAATGTTTGTGAATAAAGACATGCACTGTTTATTTCAATAATGACAAAAGCTTAAGACAATACTGGGATACCTTTTGGCTAAAAGAATTGAACACATATAACTTAGCTAATAATAGAACCTTACATAAAAAATGAATAGTGTGATGCCTAGCAGGGGCAAAAAAAAAAAAAAGAGATTATTTGCCTTGATTCATCAACGTTTTGGGACTTCTGGTGATTTTAAAACTGATCACACTTTTTAAAATATATTGGAATAATTTGCAAATCTTCCTGGAAAATATCAAAGTTGATCTACAAACTGAATTAAGCTCACACATCAATGCTTAAATGGAATTCAATAGTAAGCTCTAAAACTCTAAATGCATTGCAATTGTATAATAACATTTATTCCAGTAATTTAGTATGTCTCTATTGCATAAATTAGCATTTTAACAACTATGCATTTTCAAAATGCATTCTTGTTAAATGCAACAAAATTAACTCTCTCTATTTAACCCATGACCTTGGGGAGCAGTGGTCTGCCATCCTGGGGTACCCACTGAGCAGTCTGGGGTTAGGGTCTTTGCTCAGGGACCCAGAGTGGCAGCCTGGAGGAGTAGGGCTTGAACTCAGAACCTCTGGATTCCAGGCGCAATGCCCTAACCACTAGTCAAAAAACATATTAATTGAACAAATAAGAAAGCAAATACCTTCAGAGAAGTTGTATTTTTTATTAATACAAAGCCCTCATGGAAGGTAGTGCATGCAAGAGTACTGTATTGGACAAAATGGTATAAAATCTTTAAAAATGTATCTAAAAATTGTCAAATGTGTTGCCAGATACTTAAAACTTCTAAACAAAAATTCTATGTCCATCTGAAATTTGCTTTGAGATCCATTATATCTTTACCAACAGAACTTTTCAACCCTCAGGTTAGAATCTAATGGAGATAAGTAGCAGGCCATGGGATAATCCTTGGTTAAAACAAGCTGGAACGCTAAGAAACAAACTTGCTGTGTAAGGCTCTAGAGCAAAGGTGGTCAACTAGTTCAGCATCAGGGACCAACCCAAGTTCTAACAGCCACTAAAGACCATCAATACAAAATTTCCACACATTTTTAATCGCTTATATCGTGTTATCAAGCCTTTAATGAAGCTCTCTACATGCAGGCTACAATAATTATTGTACTGGAGTATCTGACTGTCCTTGTCAGAGATACAAAAGGATTAAGATTTCACAAAATTAGATTCATTTTGGTTTCTTTTTCTGAAGAAGAAGAATTCCCAACTAGGCCTGGTGAGAACATGCAAACAACTCGAAGAAAACAAAACACAGATCTGATTCAGCTACCTTTTTACTTTGAACAGTGCTAATTATTATGTTTTATCTTAACTTGACCTTTGCAAGCACATGTTCAGTAAAGGTTCCTTAAAAAAGCTATTCAACCTTTTCTGGACCTTCTTGAGCTGGTTTACACCAGACCCCTGGTTGGACTGGTAATCTGTGATACCGGGCATTTGCCCAGTGGGTCGGTCCTAATTTCAGAGTGCCAGGGCAGGCCCTCCTTAAATCATACCGCTCCCAACACTTACTCTCCGTCCGAAGCACCTATCTACTGTATGACAGTAAATAACCCAAGGAGCTCAAGAAGTAACACAATGTTAACTACCTAAATGATGCCTGCAGGATATATAGCCCTTCCTTGTCATGAACATCCTTGTTATGGTTGGCATTTGTTGTAACATATGTTGTAACATTATATCTTCAAACTGTAAAATCATTGCAGCAAACTAATTTATAATAAAACTAAAATGCTTTCTTTAAACCAAACTAAGATGTTCCTCTTATATTTGGCAAATTTATGTTAGAATATTTTGCAAAAATATGTTGCGGTGCATGATGAGGGTTTTGCATCTGAAGACTAGCGTTTCCTGCTTACGTGCATTGTTGCCAGGTTGGGATGTTTCCCAATCTGGCAATTTGGGATGGCTGTCTATAGGTGAAAAAAAATGTCTTTATATTTATGGCCTAAGAGATCAATAGACTTTGGTTTAAATTGAGCGAGATTATGTATATCCAGGTGGTTTATGAAACTTTTTTGGGCTGGAAAGCGTGAGTCAGTGACATCTGGCAACCCTGCTCGACATTACGCAGCAGCTGTCACTGTCGCATCGGTGTTAATAACCAAAGCCAAAAACCACATTATAGAAGTTTTGGTGGTGATTGTGGTGTGATGCTCCAAGATAGATCGGTTAATCCACAATGTGTATTTGTATTGTCTTTCACATTTGAGACGCACACGCGTTTGATTGTTCTTTTATTTTTTTTTTCCTGAGGGGTAGGATCCATAGGTGGGCCGGTGTAGATAGAAAAATGCCAGGGTCGAAAATCGATCCCAGTCCAAGCCTGCCAGACCCATGTGGGATTACTGTACAATTGCCTCTCTCAAAAGGAGAAAAAACAAACAAGGCATGTGTTTGTGTTTGCAAACATTGATGCAACACATAAATGATACTAACACAAGAGCACACGCAAAGGAACAATGCTTCAAGTAGCACACTCTGGGGAGAGACACTTAAAGACATAAACGTAAAGACATAAACGTGATGCTCAGAGAGAAGAAGGGCCTGATCTTCAAAAGGTTTTTGCATCTTAAAACGCCTCCAAACTTGTTTTCACACGCAGAACTGATCTTCAAAGGACATTTAGCAAGTTTTTTAGTAAGATGAGCTTACACACCTTTTTTGCATGTGTGCTTTCATTTATATCCAGATCATATATTAGTTGCTCGACTGTGCAAATTTATGGGTGGAGGAAAGGTAGTAAACAGAAAAAGTTTAAAATGTATTCTTTTACATTTGGCTTTGGATATTTTTATGATTTTGTTTTCTACTTGTGGTCATAGCACTCGGAGATAACATGCTTATATTTAAAGTGAAGTATGTACAATTATCATTGGTATTATTTCCAAAATAATTATCAATATTTCCTCTAGCTAAATAGCTTAGAACAGGCAGGCTCAAAGTCGGTCCTCAAGAGCCGCTGTCTTTCAGGTTTGGGAGGTTTTCCTGTTCCAGCACAAATGATTTTCCTTGGTAGCTTATTAAGAGGCTTTTGCTGAACTGTAATCATCAGAACGATGAATACAAAAGGTGTATATTGTTAGCATCATTTGTGCATTGTGTTTTGTTTTTGTAGATCATTTCCACGGTGCTACAGTCTGTGACTGCAGAATTTCTCCTTTGCAGCATTTTTATTTGTATGTGTTGTGTGTGTTAGTCTCACTTTTGTGTTTGCAAGTCCCCTTTTTGTGTTTGCAGGACTTTGTGAATTTATTATGAATTTGTGCTTTGAAAAGCATATGCAATCCTCTGTGCATCGACACTTCACCACGATCTTGATTTTTAAAATAAGCATAAAAACACTAAAGATAAAGACTTGAAATTAATTAAGAAACATTGTACCCAACATTATACATAGTAAAACTAGTTAGAATACAACAAAAAGCATTTTCTTTTCTCACCTGCTGCTTCTTTATATACAAGAATAGATGTGCACACAGAGGAGTAGTATTCATTTTATCTTTAATTTTAACTTCCTCTAAAGTTGATATATTGAAAGCAATATCTGTATGCTGTGAATACTTAAAACATAGTCAATTTCCTTTTTTTGTGCACAATTTTGGGCTAAAGAACTGATTCATATTCTGGCTTTCCAGGTTACCTAAGGCTGTGGCAAACAGAAAATGACTGCCAGCTGCAGCTTCACTTCACATTAACATGAGGAGACACCCACATAAGCAAGCCCCCCAGAAGAAGACAATGGAGACCAAACCATAAAGAAAGGTTTAGATTATCGTCTGAAACTAATAGACCAAGAACTATCTTATTAAAGTATTTCATTTGATCATAATTGTCCAAATCTGCCAATAAAATACACCTCTATAATTTTCCACAGCAACGTGAACATTTTATTTACTTCACAGCTCTGTTTACCTAATTTAACATTTTGAGTGATCAGTCATGAAAATACATGTCACTCGATTGATTTTATTCTCAAGACAATTTTGCTTTGCTTTAATTATTAGATTTGACCTGGGGCTAGAATACACCACACGGCTCCTTTGTGACAAATGTTAAGACTTAAATACAAATGATATGTCTAAACAAATCCTAGAGCTTTTCGTTGTTAAGTCTCTAAGAATTTAACTTAGCAAGATTTTGGGTACAAAGAGTTAAATCTAAAGAATATACAACCAGCACAGAAATAAAAGAGACATAATGGCCGCTTTTTTGACTGGTATGAATCATAATGGCCAACAACAATAGCTTAAATAGGGAAATAGGAAATTACTAAGTATCGTCAGCTTGGTCCATTAATGTGGCTGGGATATGAACCAAGACTTCCTGAATTGACAGGAAGCCATACACATGTTGCCACTGAGTGATGGAGTGCGCACAGGAAAAGGGCGGCACTGGTGGAAGCTTGCGGACCTGGCATGCCCAGACAAAAACATTGTGTGATGAGCGTACTCAGTGTGCTTAGAGCCTGGGATAGCCATTCATTCACACCAGTCAGGCCTCCATGGCAGTGATTAGCATTGTCATCTTCATTTCCAGGCCCTCTAAGCAGATGGCCCGCAAGCTGTAGGTGCCAACGTGAGAGTGGCTGTTCTCCCTCCCATAATCACTCTCTGGCCTCTGCTCTCATCTGTCCTTTTTATTTCCATAAAAAGTATTCTTGCTGAATTTGTATGGCACTTTTGTCTTCATTACAGCTCTGGATTATCGTGAGCAGGCCTGCCAAAGCCTGTGTACTGACGAATTTGGTGCTGGTGACGCAATTGTGGGGCATCTTTTGAGTAACCCATATTGGCACGGCCAACTTTTGATCTTTTTAATCAAGAAGAATCAGTTTTCTGCTGCAATATAAAAACACATGGCGGCCAGAGATGACAGTTCAACTCAGGCGAGGGAGAAGGCTTATCAGCACACTGCCTGGGGCGCTACAGGGCTGCCGTGGGCTCTTCGCAGCCTCGGTAGATACACACAGCAATTAGGCCACACTATGAGGGCCTGTGGAGAAGAAACTACTGTAGACAAACAGGATATAGCATGTCAGCTTGATACCGTATCACCATGCACAAATGTCGGATAGACTCATTTAAAACCTTTGACAACCACCTTTGACACATCTCACAAGGCCTTATTTTGGCTTGCTGTACTTCTACTCTCCTCCTCTCCCCTCTACTCAGCCCTCCCCTCATCTCAAAGCCAAGATGATAGACCTAATAATTAAAGCAATTCTGTATGAGCTGGAGAGCTCCAAACCATCTGTGTGTGTCAGACTTCTGACATTATACAGAGGGACAGCACAACTATTAAATATCCATCATGCCACGCCACATCAGTTCTAATGCAATCAGAAACACATGAGTATGTCAACTAAGTCCCCTTCCTTTTACTATGATTAAAGGACTCTTTAATTTCAAAGTCAAATAAAAAATGAACGGCCATTTTGTTAAAAATATAAATGACCTGTCTGTTTGCATGACTTTGACAAAAGACAGAGCTGGTGCTAATATGAAACTATCTACATGGCAGTGAAGAGCAGCAAAGCGACTAGAGCATATTCTTTCTGTGTCCATTATTTTAACAAGTTAACATCCAGCCATATGTTAGTTGCTTAGTCTCTTACTTTTCTTCAACAGGCTTACAAGGGTAGAAGTTGTCATGTAATGAGCTAAAGGTTAGATTATTACTATCTTTTTATTGACATTTTGAGATATTGGCTGCATGGTGGTGCAGTTAGTAGGTTTAACATGCAACATGAAGATCTGGGGTTTGATTCCTGGCCTAGGGTCTCTCTGCATTAAGTGTTCCCTATGGGTTCTCTCCAGTTATAGGTTTCTCCCACTTTCCAAAACCATAGCTGGTACCCTTAGGTGTGAGTAAGTGGGTGTACATGGTTTTACTATATATCTGTGTTGCTCTGCCAATGACTGGTGATCCTTTTATTGTGGACCCTGCTGTTTTTCCTTATACTGCTGAAGATAGGCACCAGCCCTCTATGAACCAGACGGAAAGACACAGAACACAGGTGGGTGTTAAGATATGTACAAAACATAAATTGGTGATAATAACAACCAGTAATATCAAGTATAAGGACTGTCCAACTTAACCATACAGTCTATATTTAATAGGACACAGTACATCAACAGTACAAAACGATAGATTATTCTACAAAAACATTTAGAACACAGAAGAACAAGATAAATACCACAACATAATAAAACTATTTAATATACTGTATATTTTCTTTCAGGATTTCCAATGAAAATGAGAAAGATAACAATACAACCAATGGTCACACGGTTGTGTCAAGGATTATCTTCCACACATGTTGACACGCTCTTTCTCTATACAAAGTACAATGTTCAAGTTTGAATAACAGTAATTTTATACTGTATACTTATATTTTATTGATAGCTTGCATGTTTTAACTGTGGCTGATCAACAATACATTTTTAACATCAACAAGTCTAAATTTTAGGTCATGCCACCTTCAAAGTCTATTGAAATAAGTTTGCATCGTAATCAGAACCATTACCTTTATCAGTGTGTCTACCAAATTATGTAATACCATATTTCTGTCAGCTTTGTGAATTGTATTTAAATACACCCATTTATTCCTGCAAAATTTTGTTTAAACCATTGGTGGAAAAAGAGACTAGCCAACCCCAAATACATTGTAATCACATTTCAGTTAGTCATAATAATGTAACTGACACACAACACATAAAAACATTAATATTATATATTTTGCTCATAACTTAAACCAGTAAAAAGTAAAAATGTTTTCATAAAATTTGCTGACCTTTTTTCATGTCCTTCATTAACAAAATCGATTGTAATTGTGATCAATGGTAAAAAAAAAAAAAAAAAAAGAGATTATTTGCCTTGATTCA
>NW_015150581.1:657136-667550 GCF_000732505.1 Cyprinodon variegatus
TCTGAATGTGAGTGAATGAATGTAAAAAGAGTTTTATACCAGTATTATTCCACAGTTAAAACGCACCTGAACACCTGAATTTGACAGCACTCACAGTGAAATATACAGGAACCACTGGGGGTGTCAGAACTGGCTTACATTCTGTGCAGCCCACCACCTCCATGGTTCTCATGTTTATGCAGAGAAAGACTGAACTCTTTTGATTCTACAGTGAGGCTTTTGATTCAGTGCTGAGTGTCTGCTGGCAGCTTTTCAAAACTGCACCTTAGGTTCAGGCACTCGCTAATCAAACTTGGGTGGGGCAGCCGCACATGGGCAAAGATGCAACACAAGTATCAAGCTTTTAAAAGGATTATTTGGGAGGTTACCTTCCCTGCTGCAGGTAAAACTGTTTTCCATGGTCCCTTCACTTGTCCACTGGCTCCCCAACAGTCCTCTGCTCAAACCTGCTGGTAGAAATGTGCTGCCTTTGGCTGAGTAACTGGAAGCATATAAAAAGACGGAGGAATAAATTAATATAATAATAAAGTTTGGCCTTGTGGTGAGACTCAAAATTTTCAATTGGTGTTAAATGGAGGCCCTGTAATTAATCGTTTTTAATCAAAAATCATGTGTGGATGAAACAAACAAGTTTTTTAATTGAAAAAAAATATTTTGTTACTTAAAAAATAAAGACATAAGCACAGCAACGCAGATATCTATCGTTTTTAATTAATCATTTAGTGTATTAAACAGTCGCATTGGTTGAGCTGCAGTATAATCATTTAGCATTTTCAGAAACCTATGATATTTTAAAAAAACTTTTTAGAAGTCTTTACAGTACACAAACATTAACTGTATCACAAATTCTTCAACTGAATATAGTAAAAAATATATCAACCAAAAAGGCATACAATATTGCCTTTAAGAGTTAAACATTTGCTGTTTTTTTATAACTAACAACAGAACTATGACAATAGCTTATAATTTGTTGTTTGACATGCAACATTTATTGCAAGTAAAACAGAAATATCACTAATGTTACTTTTTCTCCTTAAGCCAATTACTGAGACAAACAATCCTTGTTGTAACCCACATTACCAGGGATTTATTTAGGTTTTCAGACATGGACTTATTTATGTTGGCTTACTATAGTTCCCACATTTATACCATCATCTACTGAAACTTTCATTTCGATAATGGTTACATAAGAAACTATGTCCCAAACTCTTGTCAAAATACGGGCATTTAAAAATAATTGCTTTACAATATTGATGCAAAGATAAAGTGTAGGCCTGTTGTATAAAGATATTTAAATGTAACTGCAGGGATAAGTAACCTACTGTAGCAAGCCAGACTGATAATATATAACAGTATCATATTATTTCTACACATTATCTATCACCTTCTCTTCAAATCCATTCTTGGAACAACTTTCCGAGCTGATTTGTGCTTAAAAAGGTACAAACATCTTTGCCACCCAAAAAATGAGCAAATTGCATTTAGCTGTTTTTCTTTTAAAGATAATAAAGTCGACTCTTACAAAACAAATATGTCCTCCTGAACTGCCTTGTTTTTTTGGTCTGTCTGTCGGCTTGTCACCTCTTGCTTTAATCGAAGCTGTATGTCTCGCCTTAACCATGAGAGGCAAAATGGATTCTCATGTATTTTTGAAAACATAAATACTGCAAGAATCAGTATGCATATAAGGTTCGGAAAGATCTTAAAAGACTCACAAAAACCATTTAAACATAAAGTTTATCTAATTTTTAGAATAAACTTTATTGTCAACCAACCATATAACAATACTTTACACAGACGACTGAAATTGCATTTCTGCAAAGTACAAATGTGCTGTTTCAAAAACTAAATTTGACACACAACTAAGCACAAAAAATAAGGTGCCACTAGATATACAGACCATGATAATATATTGACAGACAGTGGCGCCTGTGGTTTCCAGGTTACCGCAGTGTTTCAGAACCTCCAGTAACATACCTTAACCACAATTAAGGTATGTTATTTGAGTGCAATATTACAAGTATACAATAATGCAATATGATATGCAAAATGCAAAGTGCAGATATGCTGATATAATGCTGATATATCATGCTGATATTATGCTTATCCAAGAAGGTTCATATGTTTCAATTCTCTTTACCCATCTTTCCTGGTGGGCATATAAATGTGAGGGTCACTATTTGAAAAGCAAGTGTTAAGGTTATATGTTTTGTAAGGCATCTATTTAGCTGTGGCCTTGAGATAAAACACATATTTACCACAGATATTTAACATTTCACCTTGTGAGTGACTGTATTTATTCAATTCCAATTGATGACAATCCAATATCAACCTATTATGAATTTATGTGCATGATTCTATAAATCACAACCTGCACCACTTCTGTAGCACAATGGCCTAACAACCATCACTGAAAGTCTGAACCGAGGTGCAACAAAGCATTAATTATGCTGCACATAAATAATTAGAAGCAGTTAAATGGAGTGAGTTGCACCTGGGGTCAAACACAGGGGTACTGTTATTCAGGAGGGGGTCTCAAACTACATTAACCAGAACCTCACCTACAGATCCCCCCAATGATCTACTGAGCCTGTCAGCCAAAGGGTGGGGGTAAGGGGTGCTTGGTAACAAGTCGGTTAACATGATGAGGAAGCCATACAGATAAATCACAATTCACTCAGGGAGCAGTCACAATCAGGGAATATGTCACACCCAATGACATATTCACTGGCTGGCTCTACAGCTCATTTGATACCGCTCTTGCCACACCATTCATTTCTCTGAAGGATGAAAGGGAGGCTGAAAATGTCATCAGCTCACTGAGGCAGGGACGGCAGCGGCTCAAAATAAAGAGGGAGGGAGGTGCCTCATAATTAATTAAGTTTTTTAACCCGGCTACAGCCAAACAGACATCTCACTATTTTCCTTGAGTCTTTCAATTAGACATGCGTTGTAATTAAATGCTGTGTCAGAGTGCTGTTGGAGCTTACCAGATTTATGTCCCAAGATAACTTACTGCCATTCATTATGATGACAGATAGCTCAACTTAAAAGGAATATTGTTAAGATCCCTGAAGGGAAAGCTTAAGCAATTGAATAATAATAGAAAAATCTATTATTTGTCTCACTTCTCTCTATTGCTATCCTGAAAGTGATTTATTTCAAACTACTGTTATGGAACTGTTTACAAATATACACTTTTTAAATTTTCTTATCGACTGTTCATATTTGGATATCTACATTATATAAACAATTATTTTTTTATGTCTGTTACATGCTTGTTAAGTTACATAAACATGTTTTTCTTAAAACAGGGATAAAAATGATATCACTTAGATTAAAATAATGACCAAAAACAAGCAACTGCATTTTTATTATAATGCAAACATTTAGCAAAAAAATAACAAAAAAAAAAACATAAAAAAGAGAGAAGCTACAATGTGCTCTAGTCTTTACAAGTGGCTCAGTGTGAAGTCAGAGATGCCTGTAAATATGCCAGAAAAACTGAAAAAAGAGAGACACACTTCTGTACACATGTCTCTGGGCCATGGAGTTGTCATCTTTTTAGCACAACCTTTGTGTTGGATGTACTTTGAAGTCTGAGATTCCAACCTCACTTCAGATAAACCAGTAGTTTTTACTGGTGCCTGTGTCTGCATAGCCTGGGATCACACACCCTGGCTTGTTTTAAATCGTCTGGGACAAACATTAAACCACTGAAGTTTACTTTACCTATACCTAGTTAACTGAGGTGTCTTGTAGGCTATAATATTTCATCTAAAAATAAATTCACCATAAATAAAATAAACCACACTTGTATTTTTTGTGTTGTACTGGGTGTATACTCTGTGAATAAAAGCAAAAATAAGGATATTTTTATTAAGGGCAGTATCTTTCCTTCCTTAGTTTTTGCTCACCAGAAACAGCTAAATTTGCATTTGTATTTTTTCTATGCATTGTGAGATGAAGAGACCAACAAACAAAAAGAAAATGTCCTGGCAGAAAATTACCAAGACCTTGGAAGGCTTGAGACCTTCTGTTCATAAATGATAGTAAATAACATACATATGTATAATATATTACATTTCTGTAAGTAAATATATATATTACACACTGTGGCTTTAAGGTTGGCCATTTGGCAAGATTTTAAAATTGTCAGGGGATTTTCAAAACTGGACTGACCCCTTACACATAACAATAAAAACGCGAGGATAGAAGTCTTTGTCGTAAGGTGTGTTATTTCTAGCCACACGACAAACACAGCACACAATACACAAACTGATTTAGATGCTCTCAAAGCTTATTGAGCCCTTCTGAGGCTCTGTGAAGCCACATTTGTGTGAAAAAGTGTTTTAAAATGTGCTTGATACACATTTCTGGTCTCTGAGTAAAATGGCAGTTGTAATCAGGAGAGTGACTTTGCTTTATTCTCTATGATGAGCAGGGGAACATTTTTTTTAAAGATCTTTTTGTGAGAAAGTGCTTCTTGAAAGGTAATTTGTTCAGTCAGTTTATCAGGATTATTATCCTACTTAAATATTATGTTGTTTATAGCAGCAGATTCCCTGCGCACTGGCGGGGAGTAGTGCTGTGAGTCGCTAGTGAAGGCGCTCTAAACTCAGCTAATCGCTGTGCGGGATTTCCTCTCTGTTTCATATTCACTGCAAGTTAAAATAATGGGGGAGGGGGGTTAATTTGTAAAAGTTGCACTTCTTAGAATCTAAAACTGACTATTTTTTTGTGGTAGGGTTGATATTTTTAGGTTAGGTATTAATTGTAAACTATTTTGCAGTGACTGTCGCCCAGCTCCCGGATCAGATTGATTGGCACGTTGATCTGCAGAAACTCAGATGTTTAAGCTCCTGCTTCTGATATAAATGCGCCTGATATAGGTGACAAAATAGGATATTGTGCCAAGACCATCTTACATGTTAGATTTCCCCAATTTGCAATTGTAGCGTTCACAATACTCCTCCGAGCTCGATTAATAACTCTTTGAACACCACACACAGACAGATCAGGGCAAAAATCAGCATGTTTGCTTTTCATGTGAACCCCCTTTGCTGAATTGAGCAACTTAGTGTTTACAAGTTTACTGTTAAGAAACGGCTAGAGTACTTTAGCTGACCACCACTTATGCACTGAAACAACTGCACTGATATAAACCATCACTGACTACTTTGGAGTGTCTATTCAACTTCTGAATGCATTCTGGGATCCCTGCTTACTGCTACAGAGAGTAGCAAATAAATAGAAAATATTTTAAGTAAGATTATGAGCTTCTACCTAGATATGCGCCAGTTTTGCTGTCTTAAGGTACCTAATGACTAAGTTATAAAAGTCTGAATTTAATTGAGATAAAAACCTCCCATTTTACCGCAACTCAAAATGGGATGTTACAACTGATTTTTGGACAAAATCTGTACAAAGGTTGTGACCGTCAAAGGTTAAAATTACTTTGATAGTGATGTGTTAGGCAGAATAAATGAAGTGTAATAATTAGATCATTTTATACTTTAGTGGGGTCATGTATTGCTCACATAATACCTTCAAACTAGTATTGATTTTTTTACATATATATCATGAGGGCAGTGGAATTGAAAAGGAATACAGTACATGAGTGCCATACAGAGTTAAAGTTATCTCACTTTAAGTTTTTCTCCTGAACCCGTTTTCCATTGTTTTCATCCATGAACAGTTAATTGGGAGTTTTCCACTGATTAGCAAGTTGGTGCAACCTTTTGCTGTTAAAAATAGGGATATCAGGCTGCTTCCCCTTAATCACAATGTGCCCATGTGGAGTACCAGTTAATATGTGACATTGTGTCTTCTTTTAACTGGAGTGCTATAATTGTACTATTGCTTCATCCAATCCCAGATGTCTAGGAATTATGTATTTAAAAGCTAGGACTCTTATTGTAGATATTTGTATCACATAAATGACAAAAAAGAAAAAAAAACTAGAAGAAAGCAAGAAAAAGAAAACAACAAATGACTTGCCCCTTGTACCATTAACACAAGAAACATGACTACCAAAAACGATGGAACATAATTAAAGTAAAGCTTTACTATCAGAGCCATGTCGAGCAGTATTACAGAAAAATAAAAACACAAGGCCGATGGTTACTGTAGGTTTGCTAGGTATGCAATCAAACATTCACAAGAAATAGGTCAATGCTGCTTTTCTTTATGAAACCTCTCTAACAATTAAATATAATCATTACAACATCACACCACAACTTGTCAAAAACCAACCCAAAAGATTGCTTTAATTCTAGAAATGAATGTGCGGTTTGTCAATTTAAAATTATTTTAACTCGTGTCTTGATTCCCATTTGCCTTTATCTCTGTATGGCTTGATTAAAAGACACAGTTTGAGTTCTTTCTGGCTTCCTGGTGTGATTCTCACTAAAATTGCTCCAAACTATTATGTATTTGGCCATCTGGGGATCCACACAATGAATTTTCTATTAATTCTCCCTTTCATGTGGGCGATGCATGTTTCATGCTTTCTTTTTTTCATTTTACTTGTTTCCTGCATGTAGACAGCAATTTACATGGAGACATTAATGTAACTGTCATGTTCTATCCAAGAGCACTGAAGCAGAACTACTAAAAGACAGGCAAGCCACAGCACTGATGGTCAGGGGCACAAAAGATTGAAGAGCTATGCAAAGTTAATGGAATTAAGTCAACAGTTCTTCCATCTACTAAAGAGGTGACAAGGGGTAAAAAAGGAATTAAATTAAAAAAAATCTGAATTTGGAAAATAATGTGAAATGATGTCGCACTCCAAAACTATCTGAAGGTTTAATGCATGTTTGCTGGGAAGACGGGCATAGCTGTAGAAATCATTAGGTTGTAACATCAGCTTTCTGCGTATTTCCCTTTTGCCTTAATGTTGTCTATCAACCTAAAAAGGCATTCTGAGATGTACTACTAAGTTTGTTGTATGCTAAAACAATAATAGTGCAATAGGTTGTTCCTAGACTTTCTAAGTTGAATTTCCCCCTGAATGCTGAGCTTTCTTGTTCTTCATTTGATATCTTAGACTAAAAGGTGGCAAGGGAACTGGAAAGACAGTGAAAAGGCTTTGGGAGTAGCAGCAAAGAAACAAGGTCTTGTACCACAGTGCTACATGTTAAAGATCTGCTCCTTTTCACCAGGGATCAGGAAAACACGTCAGGGCTAAATGGAAGGCCTCCATCCTGTTTTTTTTTTTTTTTTTTACATCTCCCCCTGCTCAGAATATAAGTTTCAACTTTTAAAAAACCCCAAAAAATTTCTGAGTTCTGGAAAAATAAGTGAGAAAAAAAAAACCTTAACGATCATGCTGAACAGTCCGATAAATTGCATGGTTAAATTACTGTCTTGTAAATTACATTTTTATGTTTAGCTTGAGTCAATTCTACATTTTGCACATCTATCTATCAGCAACACATAATGTCTCAGGCTTGTGTAATTAATATTTCATTAAAACTATCTTCATTAATTCGTTTTTTTTTTAGGTTTGATCTTAATTGCATGCTATGGTTTAGATTTGGGTCACAGCCTGTGATCAATCCACTCATTTGTGCAAACAAATATACAGAAGCACAGCAAGGTAATTAGTTTTAAAAACAAACAACAAAGACTAAAGAAATTGTGTCAAGAAACAATCTAAAGATTTGAATATACGACAGATGAACAAATATTGTAACAATCACAAACATGGCAGCAAGTCCCTCAGCACTCTTTGATTTAATCAAATCTTTGTGTTTGTGTTAATCAAATTAGTGCTGCTAATTCATAGTTTATGGAGAACAACAGTCAAGAGTACACTGATGTTCTGCAGTAACACATTTGAAGTGACTACACACATAATGAAAAAGACATAAGATAACAGTTATAGCACATCTCAGAAAACATTACTCAAGTCATTCAGAAGAAAAGATAAAAAGCTAAGATCCATTTCTTTCATTCTGATTCCATACAGGGGCTAAAGTTACTGTACGTATTTTGTAGATCTAAGGCATAAAGTTAATCTAATTAAATTTATATATTGGAGTTTCTAAAAACAAAAACAAACAAAAAAAAACCCATCTGAAATAACTGAAAGCAATGAACATGAAATAAATACATTTCATTAAATTAAAAGAAACCTATAAAGTGATTATGCACAAATACTTTTCACAACCTTTTTTAGAAACCAATTACGAATAGTCATGACAGACGTTTCAGTTTACTTTGATTCTATTAAAGTAAAATAGAAATACACAAGTCTAAATTAATTATTTATTGTTTACCTCTGGCGGAATACATAGAATATAAATAAAACAAAAGAGTAGCAACATTGGTAACAAGACTGATGTATATTCCCTCATATGAGATTATTCATTGATATCAGAGCCATAATAGTTTTAGGATTATTGGATTATCATATAGCTCAAACGATATTGAAGCCTAAAAACATTATAAACTGCTCAAATTTGCAAAAAACTGTTAAAATTATTGTTCGGGGTAAGTCTAATTAAGAGATGTGTTTCAAGTACAGGACAAAAATAATGGATTTGCTTTGATGGTGTCCTGAGAATGACACAGGAATCTTTATATTTGTATGGAATATTTAAGGAATATGTTTTAATTGGTAATATATTCACTGTTTGGGGTGTTTAGTATTTGAATTACAGTATGATTTTAAAAAGGGACTTTAAAAATTGTAAACCTGCTAGATTTCGTAACAATAGATGAACAATAGATCAAATTTGTTGCATCTATTGTTAAGAGTATTCTTGTTGTAAAATCAAAACAAAACTAGCTTAATAGACTATTTAAGTCTAAATTTAAGACTTCTTGTTTTATTTTAACAACAGACATAATTGCTTGATATTAAAAGTCAAGCTATGTCAGCTGTAATATGAAAATGTAAAAAAAGAGAAGTAAAAAGTGATTAAAAGAATAATGATAAAAAGGAAAATAATGATATAGTCAATATCTGCAACTGAACCATCCAGTCATAACTACTATGTTATTTAACCAATATAGTAAGGTTTTACCATATGCCCCGAAAAGAAATAAGACCAAAGTCTCTGGAGTCTGTGGTCTTGGTTGGTGTGATCTTGAATACAATACTAGGAGGTAGCTCTTTGAGCAAAAAAGGGGAAATGGTTGCCAGTCGCCCAAACAGCCAGGTTTTATAAGTCAGGCAACTAGGGAAAACAGAGGTAGTGGCCTTTTAGAGTGGTGTTGATCTATAGGCAATCAGGAAACTCAGCAAAACATCAATTTATGCAGGCTTCAAACTTAAACACCCTTCTTCTTGCAAGGAATGCTAATGGTAATTCTCTTTAACACAGCAGCAAACTGAAAAACAGATCGAGACCGAAATGACGGGCTCCAGTCAGTTTTGAGGGCAGTGAGGGCAGTTTGAAGCTGGGACATCAGGTCAGAGCTGCAAGGCATGCCAAGAGCTGCAGTTACAGTGTGTTACATAGAGCAGTTGCCTAACAAAACAGTCCCCTTGAAGGCTGAACCTGCATAGTACAGAAAGCAGTAGGTCTGAATTACAGGTGTTGAGTCATATATTCAATAACTGGGACAGCTTGCACATTGCTGAAATTTCCGTTTTTTTATTGGTTAGTTCAATATGAAAAACTCACACAAAAAGACAGAAGAAGTTTATTGATACAATTACTTTGTCTTTGGCACTCAGACCTCGGCAGGAAACATAGTGCTTAATTTTGATAGATATGCATAAACTGGAGCAAAGAAAAGGGTTGTTTCCCCCCAAGGCCTGAAACTGGTGGTGGAGTGGAGATAGATGAAGATGGTCAATCTGTAGACTGCTGGTTAGTGAGACGGTATTCTGAGTTTTATGGGGGAATCCAGTGGACTGTATGAGCTGATACTAGAGCTTCACTCAGGGACCTGGAAGTTGGAAGTCCATTTGGATAACACAGGCTGAGAGAACCTGTCCATGATGAGCAAGCATGAAGCGACATTGGAGAGGAAAAACTCCCCGCTAGTAAGAAACCTCTGGCAGAACCAGGCTCAACATGGCGGTCTTCTGCTGGAACGGTTGAAATGAGACAAGGAATACAGAAAGAGTCCAGGACGAATGACACTCTGATGAAGCTTTAGCTACGATGGTGGAGGAGTGGATGGAGGTGGGTTGAAACGGTGTCATCTGAATGAAGTCAGACAGCGCAACCACCGCATGCACACTACGTAGCAGACAACTTGCAGATCGGAGGCCTTTTAAGATGAACTTTGGATGCTGATTGGCTTTTGTGGAGGTGAGGTTCAAAGCTGATTGGCTGTGTCGCAGGTGGATGTAGGGGACCAATCAGTTTCGTCAGTTCAACTTCCGACTAGGCTTCATATTTGCTGCTCTGATTAGGCACCATCACTGGAATGCTTGCAATCTAAAGCTAAA
>NW_015150581.1:667885-743879 GCF_000732505.1 Cyprinodon variegatus
AAAAGAAAGATTTAATTAAATCCAAGTGTGCTGAGGTACTTGCTGTCATGCTTATGATTGCTACATTATTTGCTCATCTGTCCTTTATTCAAATCTTTAGATTTTTCCTTGACTTAAAGGAATCAACAAATTATAGTGTTTTACATCCTGATTTACTTATTTGCCTGTAGAACATTCAGAAAATTTGTCTCATTATCTTTACATTAATAATATTTTTCCCTTTTCTATTATTTTTCCTAGCAGAATTCAAAACTAGCAGCTTTATAAGCTGTTTAAGAGGCAAGGAAATAGGACCCAAAAGCACCACATTTTTTGTCATATTCAACTTTGAATATGGTACCTAAATGTACTTTAGTGATTTATTCAAACTCAAGCATAATAAACAAAGCATACTTTCTTCATGAAATTCAATAAACTGCAGTGCATGTCATAAAGGTGACAGTCTTGACTTCAAAAAGCATATGGTTAGAGATGAAAACAGGATTAAGGGGGTGGAGGGCATGATTAACAGCAGCCCACTTGGATTCTCTCCCTGTCGCATGCGCTGCATACACATAACATCAGTCACCTTCCTATCACCTAATTAACTCCTTCACCTTCACACAACAAAGTAGATGCTTCTTCAAACTATGTGATTTGACTGATTTGACAGAAATGCTTTTATGAGTATTTTAGAATGAAAAGTGATTTGGATTATTCAACATACATTACTAATAGCCATCAAACACTTAAACGGCTTCTTCTACCTTTTCTTTTTGGAATGATTAAAAGCAGTTGATGGGTTTAGGAGTTGTATTCAAAGCCTTGTCTTCATCCATGTGTTCCGTTTCAGCCAGCAGCAGGTAAAACTATGGCAAATTATAGCCTGAGGTCCGTTTTTGAAGCTCTCTGTTTGGTGCTTTTTTAGACTATCTACCTGCAGTTGCTAAAGGTACAAATCTTTTAAAAGATCTTTTTTTTTAAACCCATTTTCATTGCCTTGTGTAAAATATTTCACTTGATTTTTTGAGTGTATGAACTTACAATTATAATTATCGCTCAGTTTTCCTGATATGTTTTGAGACCTATCTAGGAGTCTTTGTCAAATGTATTAATATTATTGTTCTTAGTGGTTTAAGTAATTTATATACAGAAATACAACTTTGACTTCAATCAAAATATGAAATATTTAAACATAGCCTTAACATTTTGGTTGTCTCCTACTAAAAGCATTTAGGCACATGCATCTGGAGAGAGGGTGGTAGATAGTGGCAAAGAGGATCTACCTACAGGAAAAGGCAAGATTTTTTTTTTTTATTCCTCATCCAGATTTAGGAGCAAAGAAATCATATGATTTTAAAGGCAGGTTTCCTCTGTTGTGAAGAGAAAATATTGCTGAATAGTGGCCAATCCAGAGTACTGATTGGAAACTTACAGAGAATCTCTGCAAGGAGTCAGAAATTGGGACGATGACAAGGAAATCTTTCAATTTTCCAAACTTAAAGCTCATTGCAAAAGGTAGATAATCCAAAACCCAATTAGAAACATGAACAAACTAGTAACTAGTTTTAAGAGGGATGATTGAAAAGTCAAGAAAGGTTTTTACAACAATTATTTTTTTTCTCAGAACCAAAATATATATGGAGTTATGATATTTTTTTATAAAGGCTGACACCTAATGAACAGTGTTTTCATGGGACGGTTGTTGCACAAACTGAACCAATAAATTGGAGGATACATTTCAATAATACAAAACTCAAACAAAAAATGTAAAACAGCGAAAGGTTCAGATTTATTGCTTACAATAAATACTTCATTGCAAGGATTCCAACAGATTAGTTTATAGTTGTGTCTGCTTTGTGTCTTCCAAAACAACATTATGACATATTCTTCGTCTTCACTCAGAAAGTGAATCCCATTTTGAAAAACATATTTTAATATGATTTATTTTGATATTTGTAATTAAAATAATTATCTGCAAGTGACAAATGTTCAAGGAAACATCACAACAGCTTGCATCCATGTTCTACCAATATTTCACCTAATGCATTTGCCTGGGTTGGAAATCTAGTGATCATTAGATTTTATTTTCTCTTTATTTTGTATAACTTGGCCTATATCATTTATGATCAAACCTTGAAAAACATAAATATAGCTTTTAGACTTTCAATCAGTAGCATTTTCCTTGGATCTTATTTATTAGAAAGGTAGATAAAATAAATGTGGATATTAGTAAGCAAAAGTAAGTTTAGTACGTATAAAAAAAATCATATAATTATTTTACTTTGTGTCTCATTTTTTGTTATCAGCACTAAATAAGTAAAACTCACATGTCTATGTAGTCCACAAATCTATGGAAAAAATAAGCTGCTTCACCAACTTTGAATCCATACATGCTGACCAAACTATTTCTTCATAATCTTACAACTTACCATAACTAGACTTTGCATAAGCAAGTGTTAAGTGCATACAGTGCATTCTTCTTGCAAACAAGTGTATTATGTGTGCACTTGGTAGAGGGTAGGAATATGCGTGTGATGCTAGTGATGTAGATCTGGTTTCTTTCTTTTGAATGTGCAGGATCTGCTTGGCATGCTCAGCGTCTCTTTTCTTCCTGCTATAGGCTCTGTTGGCTATAGCTTGTGGTGCTCCCGGTGGAGTAAGCTCTTTCCACTAACAAAATGCAAAATACAAAATTAATAAAAACACCCTTTGAAACTGACAAATATGCCTCAGGCAAACTATCGGCCCGCCGGCTGCTTAAAATTTAATCAGTATTTTTTCTTTATTTATTTATTTTCCACGGGCATGCTCATCTTTTTAATAACATGTTGCTGAGACTGTCTGTACACAAAGTTTTCCTCCGTCAAAAATTACATAGGGCCCGTCAGTTCATGGTCTCTTACCCTCAGGGGGTTTCCAGAAAAATAAACTAAGCTGACTCTTTTTTTTTTTTTACCTCACTTTTTGTTTTTCTCATGAATGCTTTACCCCCCCGGTCTATCCCTATTAGGCCAACAGTAAGGAACAGGGGTGATCACTGAGATAAGCTCAAACTGTTGTTTTAAAGAAATGGGTTTTGACAGCAAATAAGAATAAACGTATTGACTGCGATTGTTGAAGTTGGAGAGCGAGACTGAATTCCCCGACAGCCCTACTTATACTGATATAATATTCATGCTTTCATTTATAATTAAATTATATTAGTTAAGGTTTCACTGAGAGGGATGACAGACCATCAAACACTCATCTAAGTGTCAATCACACACTTAAGCAGAGTCAGTGTCTTGGCAATAATACAACAAAGAAATATAGAGGGTGTAGGAAAATATTTACTCTCTTTAGTTCATTTATTTTCAGTGCCTGCTGTATTTTTAATGCGTAAAGCCCCAAACTTTATAGCCCTGCTAGGGGCCATTGAAAGATAACTAATAGTATAATGTGAGTGACGCAATTAAGGCCAATTGACCAGATTAAATCTTAAAGGGCCACATGTGGATGTTCTTTTATTCTAATGTTTCGTTAATACATAAATACACATGCCTCTAGGTAACTAGTGGGTGTAGAACTGCCACCCCAATGAAATAAAGAAAAATGATATACGGCATATTATAATATGAAAGATCTATTCTGCTGCAGCATATTTAAATGTTTGTACCACTTGTGTTCACACAGTGTGAAGTATTTCTCACTGTTAAATGATATATTATTATGGTTATGACAAATGCACATATTTATTACTTTACAAAAGACATATTTTTAATATTACAATGAACAAGTCTTTTGTAATAACATGATAACATATTGTATAAAACATGCTATTATAAGAACAATAAACATTATAAAATGATGCAACTTTTTAATTCATGGGAAATGCAAAACAATGCTACCACACAGGTCTACAAGCTGATCAAATTTTGGCTTCTGATTGGTCAATTCACATATTTGAGTTAACTAGAGCTGAATAGGCGAGGTCTTTTGTTCCCCTGTAAAGGGGTTTATCGCAACCCCAACTCCATTACAGGGGGAACAAAAGAACTTGCGTCTTAAAATACCTTTATAATGCATTATTGTATATTCTGATAATGATCTGCTAAAGTGAAACCCTCTTTTGGGGGAGGGACACTCTGTTAAAGTAATCTTGAAGGTTACTTAAAAAAAAGGGTTGAAAAGAAACCCTGTAATTTTTTCACAATCAGTGCCATTAACAGCAAAAAAGGTCCAAAATATTAAAACAGAAAAAAACAATTTCATCCTGACTATTATCAATGATTTCCTGATGCATTGCGATCTGCACAGCAGCTTCCACTTTTCATGTTTAAGTTAAAAATTAATCATCCCTTCTTCAACAATTGAAACAAATGAATGGTTAATAGCCAGACCTCTGATAAACTTATCGACATGCCAAGGAGGTCATTTGTCTTTTTGTTCCAGGTGTGTTGGAGCAGTAATACAGCTGCAGGACAGTGGCACTCAATGACCAACTTTGCCTACCCATGACGTAAAGGATATGGTAGAGAAAGGCTGCCTTGGAAGAGTAATCTAATCTGGCAAGCTAGATTGATAATGTGTAGCACTTAGGTTTAGTTTTACACATTATTATTTATGTACTTTTCCCGTCAATCTCTTCGGGGAATGAAGAGCTGTTCAGCAGAACCTTTCAAGCTGACTGAGTGAGGTGAGACTCCGTGCATACCAAAGTTAGGTCTTAGCTAGTTACAGTAACAGATAAAATAGCTGTAATCACCACGCGAAACCACAACAAATTACAAGTTTACGCTTTTGCTGTTCTTCTCTCAAAAAGTAAAATTAATAATTCTGACAAAACAGACTTGATAGTAATAGCTATGCCTACGCCCTCCTGCACTGCCATGTTTTTTTGGTGCAGCTGTGGAGTCTGCAGCTCTTGCTTTCATTACAGCTTTATGTCCATAATATTGCAACATGATTAGCTGTTGCCCATTTTGGTTCAGTCTTTATTGATTTAAACTGGAGAAATCACTTCATAGAAAACTTAGAATCAATTAGACTGTATGATCTGGTTGAATTGTCGCTATAAAGTGCCTTGAGATGACATGTTGTGAATTGGCGCTATATATATAAACTGAATTGAATTGAGTGGGGCGGATTTGATTCTAGGTTTTTTTTTTTAAACACACAGATACTGTGAGAATTCCTTTTGCAGGCAGGGTTAAGAGTATTCCAACTGAACTCAAACAAAATAATCTAATATATTGTAAATCTAGACATCAGGAAGTAAAGGTATGTAAATTATTTGAATTGTTATAGTTAATTTCCTACACTATTTTCAAATAGAAAAATCAATATGGTTGTTAAAATGGATGCAAAAAATATTGGTCTATAATGCAACTCTACACTAAAAGCCTTCCTCCAATAGAGCTGATTCAGATCATCCCATGTTTTGGGTCTTTTCTTAGCTAAGAATAGATGGCTACAATGACTTTGTCCAACAGTGGATGAAAAAAAGACATTGATTTCAAATGGATTAAATGCTTTTTGTAAAGATTTTGCTGAGCAAGAGTCATTACACAGCTGGAATTGAGTTTTTAGATCCAGGCTTATTTTCTGGGAAATGAATGTTGGAAACCAGGCAGAGACATGCAAAAAGCTGGAAATCAGTCATAAGAACGGTTTGATTGCTAAAATATAATCCCATAGAATACTTAGTAGGATACAAATAGCTCTCTATGAGCCATTTTAGCATAGGTTGAATACAAACAGGTAAATTACATAATCAAAAATGTATATTTAGAATGTTTAATTGCCCTGTGAGAGCTCCTTGTTTACTTATTCTTTTTCTTTTAGAACCAAACATATTTTTAATGACAATAGATAAAAAATAACAAATGTAAGAAAGTTATTAATAACTAATCTGTTAGATTGAAACAACGACACAAGTACTAATCTCTATATTGCCACCACTATGACTATGCATTACACAGTGATATATAGGGTCATTTTGGGTAAACAGAAACTTTATTCTTATTAAAAAAAAAAAAATTTGGCAATTCTTGTCTGAAAAAGATTTTGTCACTATATTTTTATTTTCATCATTCTTAGCATCTTTTTAAAACTTTTTTTTTTGTCCAATAATAATTATTTAATAAATGTTCCAGAATTGAAATTTTTAATGTAGCAGTTTTTGAGAAGTTATTTTCCTGCTTAGTCTGTCTTGAACATATTCTTGCATTCACACCTTTTTGAATTATACTCAGAAGGCAGCCCGTCTCTTGTTTTAGCACATAAGTGAATCTGTATCTGAGGTAAATTCCAGTTGACAGGTTTTTTCTCCTTGGTGTAAAAAGCTTGCAGTTTTTTGCTGCTTCTTCTTTTTCTTACTTTGTTAGTTATTAATTGAGATCATGAGAGCTAATGCTTTCAGGAGGTCTAGTTCAGACAAGAAATGCTTGAAGTTCTTTGCCATAAATATTAACAAGCAATATATTATGCATATCATTCTTTAAATACCACATAAATGTGTTTTTGTGCCTAAATCTTAATTTTGCATATGCTTTTAAGTAATATGCATTAAATAATAATTACCATTAAATTGATGGCAGAGGCAGAAACCGCACTGTCAATCAAGTTTTGCAAACCCACTGTGACACATTCCATCTCTTACTACTTCCAGTTGCCAAGCCATCATTGTTAACTGCAGCATTCGGAATTCAGCAGTATCAGCTTAACCAGGCCCCATGACTTTCCATTCCATACCGTTATTTTAGGTAATTAAATGCATTGTGTGTGTGTGTGTATATATATATATATATATATATATATATATATATATATATATATATATATATATATATATATATATATATATATATATATATATATATATANTATATAAGACAGAGGAGTTAATCTGTAACCTCTTTATAGAAAGCGAAAGAAGAAAAAATTTCCCTTCAAGCAGTTATCACTGCACAAGTTCTTTGCTTCTAGAGATTTAAAAGTAGTACATTTAAACATTTTCAAAGAAATTTGAATCTACTTTAAAAATGCCAATTTAGTCTCATGTTAATTTCTTGAATTTTTTATTTCACAGCATCAGACTTATCAGATAATCATACTTTTCTTCTTAAATGTATGACAAGAGCTGAACACACCATACCTGTTTGATATTATAAATCTATGAACACAGAAATCTAAAGATATTTTTTAGGCTCTTGATGGTTTAGCTCCACCAAAGATATCAAGCACAACAGTTTAAATTTTACTCCTATAACATCGACTGTATCTTTTCATCTGTCGCATTAGATGGAGTAAAAGAGGAAAGGATTAAGACCTGCAACTTCACAAATTTCTTGTAAACTAAAACTAGGCATGTCACATTCAGCAGGGAAGGCCGGAGCTGCACCTCCCGGCTCTGTTCCCCCTCGCTTGAACAGACCCGTGGAAAAAAAAAATTCAAGAGACAGTGCCTTTGAAGTGAGCAATTTATAAAGCTAATTATACAAACAGGAAAATAACAATGGAGTCTACAAGCTGTCTGTTTACCCTCCCTGTGTTTACACCCCAGCTTGGGTAATTCTCAGTTGTTCATCGTGCTGATCATAATAACAACAAACAATGAAAAATGCCTCACATCAAAGAGGGAAATAATTATGTATTTAAAAATCCTTTTAAAGTTTTTTGAAAGAGGCAAAATACTGCAGATGCGCTGACTTCCTCCTCAAATTAATTGATAGACTGACTGTTTGAGTTTTCTACATAGCTTGAGGACAATGCTTGTATTATCATGTGAGCCCCCTGCCCCTGAGTATCAAATCTTGTTGTTTGCATATTTATTGTATATTTGTGTATTCATGATCTGCCTGTGTCCTAACACCTAAATTGCCTCATGCATCATTACTGCTTGTATAGGTGATAGACTGTGATCTGGCCCTTCCAGTAACTCCTCTCCTGTAAAGTCTTGACTTCTACATTTTGAAAGGTCTCAAATAACATGCTTCTTTCCTTGACATTTGTTCCACATCGTGTTCATTAACGGAATACAAAAACCTCAAATGGTTTATTAAAAAAAAGTAAGGACCAAGCTCGTAAATTTTCAATGAGACATGGATTCTTTTCACCTGTTCTGCTCTAAAAGAATAGTTATGGCTGTATGCATCTCCCTTTTATCATGGGGCCTAGCTATTAGTAGGGGTACCTCATGCCCGATGCATTAGAGGCATATTCAATTTGAAATTGCAGTGCTCTGTTCGGGTTCAAATAATGAGGATTTAATTATTGACAGGGAATTAATATTTAACAAAACACTCCTGGCTCAGCTGGTTGGCAATAGATGGAGGAGCATTAAAAATGACATAAGGTCTCCTTGACCCAGAAAGTCTCCATGGAATTTGACATATCCTGCTGCAAAGGATAGATTCCCTTGTAGGACGGTCCAAAACAAGGTATAACTTTAAAACCATTTTTGGTATTCAATATAAAATATAAAATGGAATCTTCATAGCATGATATCTAAACAAGTTAACCAATGTATAAAATCTGGGTTTTCTATACAATTTTATTATGCAAGTTGTTAAAATAGGAACCTACCTCCAAGTTCACAATTTACTTTGTTGTCCTAACACACAGCAACGTGGGTGTGTTCACAGAACAACATATGTCAGTCCAAAAATGTGTGTGTGTGTGTGTGTGTGTGTGTGTGTGTGTGTGTGTGTGTGTGTGTGCGTCCTGTAAATGTAGCTCTGGGAATTGATGTCCCAGAGCTAGCTGATAGCCCAACAGCTTTGCTTTCACAACCAAACCAGTTTGACTGTTGCACGAAAAGAGAAAAAATAAAACAGAACAGCAAAAATAAACAACAGAGAAGATATACATTAACTCCTAGAAGTCTGCTACCATACCTGTATGAGACAAGAGGGAGTGAAATCAGAGACTGTCATGGTTTTGGTTATGTTATGCTTTACTTTGCTCCTTGTTTTCTAGTTTTTATTGGTTTAATTCCTATTTTGTTGTAATTTCTAGATTTATGTTTGTTCTCATGCTGTCCTCTGTTGCCCTCTTGTGTGTGTGTGTGTGTGTTCCTTTCCCCTTGGCCCCCTCGTTGTCTCCTCTCACACCTGCTCCTTGTCAGCTCGTTAGCCCTCCCTTTGTCTCTGTCAGCTATTTATGCTCTCCCTCTGCTCTCACTCTTTGTTGGTTCCTTGTTGTTGCTGGTCCTGTCTTCGCTGTAGTCTTCTCCCCTCGTCTCTACCTGGCTCCTTCTGCGTGTTTTCCCTTGAAGTCTCCATGGTTCTGGTCAGTTACATTTTTAGTTGGATTTTTGGACTGCCTTTGTTAACCATTTTCAATAAAACTACAAATATTCACCTCTGCCTCTGCATTTGGGTCCTCCAAACGCCAACCAACCCTGACAGAGACCATATCAACAGCAAAAAGAGGAGAACAGACAACCAAAGTAAACTTAAAAAAAAAAAGCTAAAACAGCAGCGGGAATCTTTTAGATATCTTTGTGTGTCTGAGTCAAAATTGATGGTGATTACCAAATATACAGTAATCAGAGTGGTTGGTATATATATATATATATATCTGTAGCTTAGTATTTAGCATTAATGTGTATTTTTTTCCAGTCGTGGGATATAAATATGACAGTTGTAAGTCACATGTCTGAACACACTTGTAAATGAAACATTTTAATTTAATTTTCTCCAAAGAATGTTTGAAATATAGAACTGTTAAGTTTATTATCACTTTGAAAGAAAATCCAAGTAAGAAAGAGGAATTGAAATTGAGGAAAAATTGACAAGGATTAACAATTAACAAGGGAAATAACTGTTAGATGTCTATCTTCCTTTTCCCACACCAGATCCCATTTGCCTGTTCTTCAGTCTATCTTTACATAACAGGTGCTTCATAAGTGTCCTAGGATTAATGGCATAACATTTATAAGAGCTATTATCAGTCCATCCATCCATCTTCTTCCGCTTATCCGGGGTCGGGTCGCGGGGAACGCAGCTTCAGTAGGGAGGCCCAGACGTCCCTCTCCCCTGCCACTTGGGCCAGCTCCTCCGGGGGAATTCCAAGGTGCTCCCAGGCCAGCCGAGAAACATAGTAACTCCAGCGTGACTATGGTCTCCCCCTGGCCCTTCTCCCGGTGGCACGTGTCGAAACACCTCACCAGGTACACGTCCAGGAGGGGTCCTAACCAGATGCCCAAGCCAGCTCAACTGGCTCCTCTCGAAATGGTGAAGCAGTGGTTTTACTCTGAGTCCTCCGTGGATGACTGAGCTCCTCACCCTTTCGCTAAGGGAGAGCCCAGACACACTATGGAGAAAACGTTCTTTCGGTCATGAACCAAAGCTCATAACCATAGATGAGAGTAGGAGTGCAGATCGACCAGTAAATTGAGAGCTTTGCTTTTTGACTCAACTCTCTCTTAAGACAAAGAGCTATTATTTAAGTTTTATTTTAGTTATCTTCTTATTTTCAAGGGTTTGGCAGGGATGAATTAAATTCTTAGACAGTGTGTGAGTTTTTATTCTGAAAGTAGAAAATAATTTTAAAAGTAAATATATATTAGAGAGAACACATTTCTAATTGACGTTATTTGAAGCTGAAAAAAATGTCCTTTGTCATAGAATAAATAAATGATAAATTAACATTTGGGGAAATGATTTCCAAGGGAAATAAGCTCTCCCAAAAATAGATTTTTTTCTCTCTAAACTTTATCTTCTCGCTCTGAAAACCTAAATGTTTGCTCTCAGTCCATATGGCTGCAACTTATTGTGTTTATAAGTGTTTTAGAGTGTATTTTAGACCAATAAGTTGTATAACACAAACACGATGCCAGTGACCTCGTTCAGTTTCAGTATGCTCTGACCAGCTTCAGAACAGACTTTTAACCCTGCCAATCAGCACAGCTGCAAACTGGCAAATGGAACACAGGCCTGACCATGACACATTTTTTTAAATCGAGAGAAAAATCCTGAATCGAAAGCCGTCATTTTGAGATTTTCAGAGAGAAAAAAAAGAAAATATATCTTTAAAATATTGTTTTCCTTGGAAGCATTTTCTTCAGTCTCAAATATCAATTTTTGCGATCAGTGTGAAATTGTTTTCTCTCCAATATATTTATTTTACTTTAAAAAAATATTTTTCTCATTTCAAATCGCCTTTTTACTTTAACTTCCTAATGAAGCTGTGTTGAAAATACCACAACTTTTATAAGGTTATGCACATGAATCACTGACAAGGACATCACTCCGCTCTTTTGTTTTTGGAGGGGGTTTTTTGTCTTCGAAGAGTCAGCTGCATTTTGTACAATTACTTTATTTATTTAGTATTACATTAATACATTGCCATTGACCTACTGTTTGCATACAGCAATGTTAATTAAACCTTCAGCAACGTGTTAAAGTGTTTTAAAAGGGCTCAAACATATTTGTTTGCTTGGCAAAAAAGCATCATCCATGTTAAGAACAACTGAATTGCAAAAAGCATAGTGCAACCATTTTTTTATAAGCTTTTCTAAATGTTTTGCAGCAGGCGTTTAAATTCCCTTCAGTTCTCAGCTCTTCTCAGTAGTCCTCTTTTATGGTTATGCTTTATTTGTGACGGCATAATGGTTAATTCATTCTAAAGTGAGCTCATTGCAATATGTCTGACAGCTGAGAAATGTTATTACAGGCCATAATGAAGAATGAAATCAGTTATACCATCACCACACACCCAAAATTTAATTAGCACCTCTGAAGGTCAGTTCAGATGCTTTTCCCATCATGTTTTCATGTGAGCACAATGTTTGGTTGTAAATTTATTTCCACTTTAATTTTGCATGAGGAATCTAACACAACAAAAGTTGCCCCTGTGTAGAAACATATGCAAAAGAATTGCAATTAGTGATAAAGTGCTAAATGCACAACTTATGAATAGCTGCAGAGAAGCAGCCAGTTAACAAAGGCAACTGATAAGACATTGAGATTGAAATGAGGTGTGGAGAAAAGCCTTTTTATCATCCAATGCCATACCTACGCACAATGTACAATTAGAGCACATACTCTGGAGTGAGACACAGCCAAAGTGTGGCATCAATTTGCAGATCATTTAGTCTTTTCACTTTCATTCGGCCTCGGCTAAAACAGCAGGAATCAAAAGCTGGATAAAGATGAAAATAGATCATGACAGGAAAAAAGTAATGCAAATTACTTTTGTTATTGTGCTGTGATTTTTATTTGAATTGTAAGTGATCATTCTGCCTTTTAGTTACAGCTGTCAGCCCTCATTAATGTGCATTATAAATTGCATCAAAGTGCATAAGGCTGTGTGTGATTAATTTATACAGTTTTTTTGTACGTGGGAGGGAACACAGGTGCCAAGGGCTCTAACAACTTGGTTTGGGTGGCACAGCTTGAATTTCTTCTCTCTATATGGTGATGTCTTACTTCTGACATGTGTCTTTCACCTAAAGATGACTGTTATCTGTAAAAACCGATCAGCATCCAAGTCCAAAACACCTTAATAGGACCACTCTTTTCTAATAGGATTTTCAATTATACCCAATTTCATTAAATTATTTTAACCTGTCATTTTCACTAATGTATAACTATAATAAGATCATGAATGAGGTTTACAATTAGTTATTTGCCCATGGCAATTGGGTTACATTTGCTTTTTTTTTTTACAGAATTTTAGAAACATAGCAGGGCTAATTCAGCACCCAGAATTTCATCAATGTTTTAATATTAAATTATTGCAAATATAATAAAACATCTTCTATTTTTTTAAAAAGGGGAGAAACATTTTATTATATTTTAAAAGTGCTATCCAAACCATTTTGCCCCACAGATCAAAAGCTATGAAGCTGTCATGTTGAAAGTACTCATAGGAAACAAAGCTTTTTTAATTTAATTAAAAGTTCAGAATTATTTTACCCTGAGTTGTTTTTTATCTTCAACTCCTCATCAATACACTTATCATGCAGTTGCTTAATGATGATCAAAATGAACAAACAAAGTAGTCTTTTAGACAAGCGGAATTTACAAGAATTGCTTCTGTAGAAATGTAAAGAGCCGTAGAATCCCAAAAATAAACTGAATTTTGCTCTTTTGACTTAAAATAAATTAAATTTGTTTTTATGGAGCTTAAGCAAAAATTCAACCTGGAAGACTCTTTATCAGCCTAACCTGGAACACCTGCTGACGTCCCTTGCTCAGTCGACGACAAGCCGCACGCTCTCCAAGTCAATCATTTCTCCACCACCAGTGTCCAGGCCCCCGGGAGAAAGACTACTGTAATCCTTTTCTAGGTTACAAATCCAAGCAAATGCAGATTCTCAGCGTCAAAGTATTCTGCCAGCCCCTAAGCACGAAAAATCCATTCTCATCATGTCAATATCTGCTTCTGTTTCTTTGACCCCAATTGGCCTCGGTAGATGGCCGCTCACACTGAGCATGGTTCTGCTGCAAGTTTCTTCCTTTTAAAATTAAGTTTCCCCTGCACTCTCGTTACATGCATGCTCGGTGAGAGGGATTGCAGAGAGTCAATGAGTCCATGCAATCAGCTGGTTTTCCTTAGATAAAAAATCTTAACCAATCTGACTGTGTTACATGCAAATAATTGAATTGAATAAAACTTTTCTAATCGCACCTTTTTTCCATGTTAGTCTCTCCAGGTTGAACTTCTTGTAAGGTACAATGTTTTTGTTCCTTTCTTGTTAGTCAACACTTTTTGTTTCAAGAGCAGTGGAGTCACATTCTCTAGAGTAACAAATTTCATCTCAATCTAATGAAAACTCAATTAGAGTTTGGCAGTTTCTTACTTACCTGATTGTACTGTGGTGTGAGGTTCACTTGAAAAAAATAATATTGTGGGCCAAGGCTTCTTAGTTCCGATTCAATCAAACTTTAACCTATTTACCATGCCAAGATATTTTGGACCATTTCATAATTCAAGCATGGGAGCAGTTTTAAGGGCCAGGAAATGGAGGCATCAAAATTTTGCTCATTGTCAATTGGTAAAGATGTATTATGATATTAAATGAAAAGCATTGTTTAAACAATTAATTTCACCAAATAAAAAAAAAAGTATTCGTTACTTGTCAAACATCTAGGTCATGCAACCAATGAGTAAACAAACACAACATTTCACATCAGTTTAAATTTATTTAATAGCATTGTAGGCTAAAGTGTACATGGGTCTTGCCAGAATTGTTGCAAGGCCTGCAAATCAACCCTGAACTGCACCGTAAACACCACTGCCTTAGCAACAGGCTTGGACTGGGAGCATCGGAAATCTCGCTCAATTTGATCTCTTAGGCCATAAATCTAAAGAAAAACATTTTTTACCCATAGACGGCCATCCTAAACTGCCAGATTGAGAAACATCCCAACCTGGCAACACTGCACGTAAGACGGGAAACGTTGATGCAAAACCCCATCATGCACCGCAACATATTTTTGCAAAATATTCGAAGATAAATCCGCCAAATATAAGAGGAACATTGTAGTTTGGTTTAAAGAAAGCATTTTAGTTTTATTATAACTTAGGTTTTTGCAAGGATTTTACAATTTGAAGAAATATAAAATTACACCATATGCCAACTGTCACATGGATGTGCATGACAAGGAAGGGCTATATATACTGCATGCATCATTTAGGTAGTTAACAATGTATTACTTCATGAGCTCCTTGAGTTATTTACTGTCCTAGGTAGATTTGGGCCAGCCCTGAAATTAGGACCGGCCCAACGGGCACATGCCCGGTATCACAGATAGATTGCTTAGCAACATAAAAAGATTCTAATATTTTCAACATTTTAATAATGGCTTACAAAGTTTGTCACACCCTAATTCTGAAATTGTTATGATGATGATGTTAACAAAAAGGTGCTAAGTTGTTCAGCTTCCATCTTATCAAAATTGTTTCTGTGCATATTTATTTTCAAAGCAAGTCATCTATGTCCTCTTGACATTATTGAATCTCCAACATTCTGTACAAAGAAAATTTATGGATGGATTACATTTTTATTTAACCCCAGAAGCATATGCAATCTTGTATACAGCAATTTTATACCAACTTCTTTTGTTATAGTCCTTTTATTTTTATTTTAAAACTATGTATGTCTTTTGGAATTTTACTTTGCGTTGACACCCCCAAAATATAAATAGACATATTTAAAGGATTTAACCATCAATGAAGATAAAACAAAACAAAAAATACGAAGCAAAAAAATAAATAAAATAAAAATAAAAAACGTTTGTTTTTTTCATGTCAAAATTTGAAAAGGAAAATCAAGTGGTGCCTAGATAGAAAAAAAGTACATTGTTACAGTGTTTAAATACAAGACTTTAATTCAAAGGCTGTTCTGTCTGTTTTTGTAAATATTCATTTAATAAATATTTTTCCTTTGATACCCAGTTTCCTCCACCAGCCCTGCATAAAGGGAGGGCTAGTGAAAAAGAGCAGTCTCCTGGCTCTAATGAGAAGGTCATAGCTCTCTAATTATCATAGGTGGCTCAGTAGCTTTCTTCAAAAGACCCCAGCAGAGCACCAGTTTCAGACAATATTCTAAGACCGTTATATTCTGCAGTGTGTGTAAACAAGCATGAGCTTCAACTAAAATAATTACTTAATTTAAGCATGAATCTTTATTTATCTCCCCTGAATACTGGGTCCATCTGCCTCATTCTCATGAGAGAAACTGGCTGTGACAAACGACAGTGTGACAGCCACACAGGAACAGACGACATGAATCTACTACAGTATGACTTGAAGAAGCAGAGAGAACATAAAGTTAGGGGCTGAACTAACAAATACAGTAGAACTGAAATATAGATAGAAAATTAACTAGAATGATGTAAAGTGGCTTTAATGTCATTCAGGAGCCTATAGCAGCATAACTGCAGAGATAGCCAAGAATAACTCAAGCCACTCTAACTATATGCTTTGCAGAAAAGGAAAGTTTTAAACCTAGTCTTAAAAGCTGACAAACAATCTGTCTCTCATTCTACTTTAGACATTGTAGAAACCACTAGTAAACCTGTAGATTGAAAGATAAGTGCTTTATTAGGAAGATAAGGAACCAAAATATCATGTAGCTTGGTAAATAAAGGCTGTATACACGAGAAGGAAGATTTTAAATTCTATTCAGGTTGTCTATGTGGAGATAGTAGATGACTATATCTTGACTTTCACATTGACAGTAAGGAAACTGAACTTTATAGTTGTATCTGAGAAAGAGATACCATCAAGAGGAGGGCAACTGTATGACGTATTAGTTGATCACTTAAGCTGTTTAATGAATGCCTGATTCCACCACATTAATCCACAGTAGGCAAGAAAAGCAAACTTCCTACTGTTGGCCATTAAATGTATTAAACCTGTCACCTGCAACAATGGCATTTTTGCATTAAGTAAGATATTATCTAGACAATGGTATTTGGCATAGGATCCCTTTAAATTAAATCTAACCGAAACACCTTTTTTATTTTATCTGGTTATGCAAGGAAGGCACTTACATCTCAAGGCTTATTCCTACTCCTTTTGTTTGGTCAACTCATTCTTTTAACAAAACTTAAAATAACACCTCTTTATATAGTAAACTACTTTCAAACAGTACTGAAATTTTTAAATATTTGATCTAAGTTTCACAGAGAAACAATATAGTGTTACAGTGCTGGACTCATTTCTGGAATTCGCTGACAGAGGCAAAGTAATAGAAATAAGCCATTGAAAACATTTCCGATGTGTTCTTATACCTCCATGTTATCAAAAAGCTATGTGTCATTGTGTCAGGTTGGGTCATTGTCAAGTGTCAAATTCTATTGTAAATGTGCCTGCTCACTCTTAATACCACAATTACAGATGTGCACCATTTTATCAAAACTGACCTTGGAGAAGGATAACTGCATTATCATTATTTCTATAAAGGACATTGCTCATTACTTCCTACTATTGTAGTTGCATGCTATGCACTCTGCAGAAGTCATCCCTATAGTTGAAAAGGCTGGCTATCATGACAACACTAATCCATTATTCATTCAATAGTGTTTGCAAAAATTCTCCGACCAAACATGAGAGGAATGGGCATTACAAATAGTGGTGTGAATGTATTGAACAAGCTCAGTGTTGAATTAAAATGTCCAAACATGGGTGTTTTTCTTTTCTAATAAAAAAAAGCATAAACTGGTCCTCAAGGTTCCCATTTGGTGCCCCTCCTATCCAATAGCACAATTAACTCAGACTATAGCAAACAACTGATCAGTAACCATAACTGTGTAGATGACACACTGCTTTACATCACAGGGTCACCAGGTGACTGTGAACTCATCAGCATTGGCTAGCGGGATAGCACAGAGAAATACAAGGAGCAGAGCACTTCACCTGTTCAACCAAGCCAACAATTTCAAAGTTGCAAAAAGTCTGTTTTGCAGCAGTTTGGTTCTGAAAGGCCACCGTAATGGTATTTGGTATTACAGCCTAACAAAGAACCCAACGACCTCCCATTCCCAATTGGCAGACCTATTCATCCAGTTCAATTTGCATGTTTTCTAAGCCAAAACAAGGCTTTGTTTTTGGCCCACTCTATAAAGCGTCAAACTTAACACTATTCCTGACATTTTCCTGGATGGTAAGTGAATCGTCTTGAAACTTGGAAACTAAGCCCAGTGGATTGTTTTTTTTTTTTTTTTTACTTTTTTGGAATAAAAAAAAAAAAAAAAAAAACCTTAGTTAATAATAGTTAATATTCGAACCAAAGGAGGAGAGACCTAGAGTTCACACACAGTTTCAGCAACTACAGCTAGAAAACACTGATTTTTTGCTTAAATCTTGATCTCATGATAGAATCAAACCTAAACCTTCAGAGGCACATAAAGGCAGTTACTAAGTCAGCCTTTTATCAACTAAAGAAAAATTCTAAGGTTAAGGACTAATGTCCAAGCAGAATCTAGAAAAATCCCAACAGTGTCCTTGTAGGTTTGCCTTAAAAGTTAATCAGACATCTGTAGCTGATTAAAAACACTAATCACTAGAACAAAGGAGCTAGAGCACATCAGCTGTTTCTGAAGTCCTTACACTGACACCCTGTAGCTCAGAGATGTTATGGATTTCATATGATATTCAATTTGGTTGGATGCCATATTTATGTTGTGAATAACTGTAATATTCAATTACCAGCCAGCTGGGAATTTATATTTCTGATACCTTAGGATGTTTATTGCCCTCCCCGGTAGGGGTGGTAAATATCTTTTTAATCAGATATTATTTCGGATGTTATATATTGTTTTTGAACATACGCCCTACTAGCTGTGTATTAGAACAATAAATGAAAGACTGATTCAAGCTCAAATCATGGTCAAACAGTTAATTCTGCACATACGTGGAATAAATTCACCACAACTTCTGTTCAAAATATAAGAGTTTATTAACAAAGATCATTCAGCTCCAACTCAAACATATTTCAGTTTAAAACTCGTTAGCTAAAACTAGTGAAACTGAAATAAACTAAACTACTATGTACAAAGAGGAGGGGGAAACATGGTTGAAAACCATATTACAGTTTAGATGGGTTTTGTGTTTGAAAATCAAAGTTTATCTGGAAAAATTTGGGATATGATCAAATTAGCTTTTCACTAATTTAGAGAAATTGGAATGTTTTCCGACCAATTCACAATGCAAATCCACGAGGTGAGTAAAACCTTATTTGGCCAAATAATGTCTTATTAAATGATTTGCTTAATTAGCAACCAATAACCTCTAGTTAATGATTCTTTACCCTTTTTGAAATAGCTAGCGGCGAATAGACATAGGGATTCCATTAAATGACTGTTGGTCATACTTGGTCATCAAAATGTAATGAGCATGTGAGGAACACGTGAACACTAATGTTATATCAGTGCCTAAACCCTCAGTGAAATAAAGCTTGTCCAAGCTTCATCAACAGCTCAAAACATTACTGTTGAGTTTACTCATCAGTAAACACATGAAATGATCAACATCAAGAGACATATTGTTTGTTCTGTCCCTAATTGTTCCAGACCTGCAAACCTTCTTGTCCATGTCCACTTAGAAGGGCTGTGCTTTCAACCAACAGAAGCTCACAGCAAGGCAGGCTTTCTTGTCCAGTCTGGCTCTCAAGAGAAATGTGTTGCAAAAAGTCTGTCTTGCAACAGTTTGGTTTTGAGAGGTCACCGTGATGACTTATCCTTGATGATTCTGGAGATCTGGGGCCGTTTCTCAATTCACAAGAATGCGAGTACGGACTCGCATTCTCGTCAAGTCCGGTCTTGGCTAGAACGCAGGAAAGTATGGACTTGGCGAGAACGCGAGCACGTAGCATAATTCTGGTTCAATAGGAACAGAAGCATACTCGTGACGTCACCACACGCTCGGCTCTTCTAGAGCTGCATTTCACCTCCTGTTATTAATAGTCTCTAGATAATAATAAATTATTACTTTTTTCATTTAGAGGGGGAATAATGATGGATACAGTCAGATAAACACAAATCAAAGGAACATTTTGACAAATAAAACAAAACAGTAAGCCCTTGCTGCCATTAGCCTCGGAGCTCCGCTGGTTGCCGTGGTCCTCTCAACTTCAGATTTCTTTTAAAATTACGCTTTAAATCAGTAAATGGACCATATAGTGACACTTTAAAGTATAATATTCTCACCTCAAATGATCTTAAAACGTACTTTTATTGAACAACAGCAGAACAACAACAGAAAAGAGAACTTTTAACTTTCAAAGGAGCACTCCATTGAAAGCTGCTGCTGCCGCAGCGCATGCTGGGACAGCTGTCAATCTCAAGAACGGACAAGTCTGCTCTGATGAATACTCAATAAAGAGGGCGGGGTAAGAAAAACATCCGGGGATTTGGTGCGTTCTCGGTCACACGTTCTCGGCAATTAGAACAGTGCTGGGGCTGTGCTTGAAAGGTTTTGGATTTGAATGCATGCCTGGGCTATTTACACAGAAAGCTTGCCTTTCTTTTTCTCTATGTGAATGCATGGGTTTTCTCTAGGTCCAACTTATATTACAGTTATGTTAACTGTAACTGTAACTTCTTTCTGACTTGGAGGTCATTGAAGGAAGACGCTTTTTCTGTCTCCCACTCCCTCCCCTGTCTAACCTGCTTATCACTGTGTCTTGTCTTCTGTTGAAACCTCTCTCCACATATCTCCCCAAAATCTACAAAACAGGATTAAGGATCTGGTCAGCTGGTCTCTCAATGCAATTGATATATATATATATTTTTAAAGGAAGACAGGGTAAAAGAGAACCCTCCTTTCCAGATGGTATGTTTTACTCCGGATACATAATGGATTAATAGCAGAAATGGAAGATTGTGTATCTGATGATGTTATCTGTCGAGGATGTAGAAGATGCAGACATATTCGGATTTTTTATAATGAAGATTTCTACACTTTGGAGTTGGTGAATACCTGGCATATCGTGAAATTCGGAAGACATCAGGGGATGTTTTGGCCAATGTCAGGCTGCCCGGCATGTATGAGAGCATCTGTAAACTATAAACACTCAGACTGAGATGTTAAGGTAGCAGAAGCGTAAACTGGATGTGATCATTTCACAGAATCGTAGGTTGGCTCTGGTTCCTGGACTCAGAGGTGAAATGGTATAATCTTGGAGAAAGTTGCAAGCCCAGATAAAATGTTAATATGAGGCTCTGTGCTCTGCTTCCCTCCATTCCTCCCCTGAAGACATCTGTGAAGCTGCCTTGTTGGTCGGCTGACGAACTATTACATCTGTCAAGGACATTGATGGGAAGGGTGCCTTATGGACTTACTTGGCACACACACATGCACACACACTGATGCTCATCCTCCTCGAATGTTATCCTACCTACAAGAGGTGATGTTATCTGTATCATTCTAAGGATACAGTTTGAGACTGTATCCTTTCATACTTATTAAAGTATGAAATATGATTATTTTCCTCCTCTGACCTATTGTGATCCCTTTCTTTTGTTTTCCTGACTACAAGGGCAGGGCCTTTTATGGCACCAAGTCCTCACACACCGCCCCCCCATTGGACGTATATCAACAATCCAAACTCAAAGAATGGTTTGGCTGACTTCAATTGTGGAGTTGGAGGTGGACTTACTATTTACAGCATATTTTAATAACTCAGATGTCCAACCCCTAACTACTTTGACGCTTGGCTTACTGTGTTTATGTAGAACTATCATTAGGTAGCAACAGGTAATGTTAGTTTACCCTTACACTTCCTCTGGATAAGTTACTGTCACACGGATGGATGGATGGATTAAAAGTGATGATCATGTCATTGTCATGGCTCAGAACAGAAGGACCCAATATTCGAGGCAAGACAGACAGTGGGATTGTTACCCATGTCGTAGCAGCTGCCAATGCAGGAGACAAACACAGGTTAGTGACCATGATAATCTGACGGAGGATGATTATAAACGAATGAATCACTAACATGGTTTAACAGTTTAGTCCATCCCAGATAACAAAGTAGGATCCAGCCAGTGGGCTGCCAAAAGATGTGGCGGGTGCCGCCCAGGGTGTCCCAGAGTAGGAGTCCCAAGACAGTTCAGGAAAGCAGGTCAGAACAGGAACAGGCAGGATGAGAGGTCCAGGAGTCTGAAGTCAGGTCAGGCAAACAATTTAGAACAGGAACAGGCAAGCTCAGTTGGTGAGAGGCAGAAGAGGATCAAGTAATCAGAAAAACTAAGGTACGCTAAAAACACTCTTTAAATCGACTGGAGCAGGTGGATCAGATGAGCAGAAATGAGAAACCGGGCAGAGTTAGACAGGTGAATTAAGTAAACAATTAAGCCAGTTATCAGTGCCAAGATCGTGACAGTCATTTTATTTTTAAAAATGTGCATTATAATTTTTCATGCAGTAGTATTTCAAGTATAGTTAGAATTATATAACATAGATAATGGTTCTCTAGCCCACAGGGGCTACCCAATAAACTGCTAGTGGATTAATCTTATTAAAAAACCCACAGTATGACTGTGTTGTCACTGATGCTAACGCATGAAGTCAAATCTGGAAAAAAAAATCCTGTTAAGCTTTGAAAATTTGGAAGACCCAAACAGCTAATTAGGAAATACTAAAAAAGCTAACAAAAATATATAAGTTAATGATAAACAGTAATCTCAGCCCAGGGAAATAATTAAAGCCTAGCATTTGTCTTTTCCATACCAAAAAAAACTGTTGTAGGTATCCACTTGATTAAACAATACAGTTTTATAATGTAAATTTCTCTTCTTTTTAAATTATCTTTTAGGCTCCAGTGGGCTTTATTTTATTGCTTTTAAAAGTAGGCAAACAGGATGTGATTAGAGAGAGGGGAAGATATGTGGCAAATCTCCAACCAGCAACAGCCGCATCAAGGGCCACAGCATCTGTACAGGGGTTGCGTACCTAGCCCCTGCACCACAGCCGCACCCTTTATGTTACATTTGAATTATAAAATGCAATCTTCAGGTCAAAAGTTCAATAATAAAGTAAGACATTAACATCAATTTTCCAGTCTAGTTCAGTCTGCTTTAACTAATCTTTGTGGAGAGTACAGCAGATACAGGCTGTGGGGCCTTATTTCCTTCCTCCTTTTCTACCTTTCTTTTCGTCTTGCCTTATCAATCGAACATCCATCCTGCATGTGTGTGACCTCTATTGGATTTCACATCACCACAAGAGTACAAGAGACAAGAGTACAGGCCCTCTCTAACTTGACAACCATTAGTCTGTGATGAGACATAAGAGGGGGGAGGGGAAGGAGGAAGAGGGTCTCTCAGTGTCCTGTAACTGATGTGTCGTGCTCTGAGCCATCTCCCCCGGGTCAGGCATGGATGTATCCACTCTGACAAGCGTCTCGCTCCTTTCTCTTCGTCCCGACGATTCTATTATCATGAGGTCCTACGAACGTTGCAAACTCTGGGAAGTGGCACATAAAAGAATGATCAGGCAAAGCTTTCAGACAGAAGTTGTTCGCTCAGCGAGGCTCTTTGTTGAACAAAATGGAAATGCGGCGACAAGAGGTGCACTTGTTGAGCGTCCTCATGGAGACACAAGCACTCACGCTTTGCATTATATACCTTATTATTTATACGCAGCTGTCAGCTAATAATGCATTGGGTCTCTCACTGGAGCACTTTATGCCATCCTTTGAAAGTCAAGACAAGAGGCCTCTGCAGTTTTTATCTCACCAGGGTGTTGTCTTGACAAGACGTCCCTGATGCAATTGAACCATGCTGATATGACAGGATAGCAATGATCTTTATCTTTGTTCACTTATACCTCTCCCATCCCTTTGTAGTGCGTCGCTCATACGCTGAATACATTTATTGATAAAACAGATAAAACAGCTCAAACCCAATTTTGTCTAACATTTAATTTTTAAAATAAAACAGCCTGTCTTGATCACCCTATATCAACAAGATATATCTTCACATATGTTTTAATATTCTCATCAATAAGGACTGCATTAACCCTGAATGGGTTAAGAGCATTGTTCACTTATCACATGATAGGGATCTTTTTTTCTGCAAGAGCGAGCCCTGATTAGAGGGTGAGTTCTAATGACAACTAATTAGCCAACCTCTTTAGCCTTGGCATAATGATCAAACGAGCTGTCATTGGGTACCAGATACAATGATCCTCTCACTCTTGATATGATATTTTATTCCTCTGCAATTACGTGGCCCCCACTGCACCACATGTGTTTATTGCCTCGAGCACACATGTCAAATTAAAGAGCAGGTTATGCACCTGATATTTAATTATTGCCTGCTGCACCGCCATGCACAATGGGAAAATGTCAAAGCCAGCAATCTACAGTACTTCAAGCAGAAATCGTCTCGCTGCGATCAGGCAAGTGTACGGACAGATAGGAATTTGAATACCGAATATAGATGGGAGTGTTTTCTGGCTTACCTCAATTCCGGTTTCTCTGCCTCCCTTTGTCACTACAAAATAAACACATACAGGTGAGGATAAAGATATTTATTTAAAGACAAAAAATATAAATATGTTGTAAAATTAGCCTTTCATATAAATTTTTTAGATGATATATTTCTATCATTATTTTAAAAGAAATTAAGGAATAACAGTCCATATCTGGACCAGGAAATTAAATTCTTGACACTTTTTCTACGGAGTTCCCTTATAATTACCCCAGTGTGGAGACATTTCTGCTAAAGCAATGAAAATGTTCAGCAACACTTAATTTTTCTATATAAGCTGAATGGAGAACAGAGTCATAAACATATTCTGGAACCCGAGCACAGCCCCATGTCGTGGTAGGCAAAAATGGTTTCCAGCTATTAAGGTTTTGTTTCTATGGGTAATTCAATTATTTTGAAAACCATCAAAGTTTAATTATTCCTGAATAGTCTTGGAGATAATTTCTGGGTCTTTGTCTTCAATTTAGTCCCCTGACAAATCAAAGCTGCACAAAATGTGATCCTGATTATTCTGCTGCATCTAGCCCACTGTTTACCCCATTTTCCCTTGCATGAACTGATATAGCTTTTCCTTAATTGACTTATTCTTCACATTTATTCATACACAACACCATGGACATGCTGTAAGTGGTTAATTATTTCCGTTTCCTTCTTCAGATAGGGCCAAGTGCTTTTCCATTGATATGAAAAATGTGTTGGTCTCCTAATTACACTCTTCTTAAAAAAAGATTTTCATCTTGGCAGTGCTTCACCTCTCACTGTCTGGCTTATTTTATTTTTTTGTCTCTGCTTTATCCTCTTCAAACATTATCTCATGTGTCCCTGAATGTACAATAAATGGCAGTCACACTGTTTAAAAAATAAGCAGTACAAAGAAATCCTTTAGGTTTTTAAAGTTTAAATCCAAAGCATTTAAAAACTTTTAGTATTTCGAGCACTACTTCTTAATAAGTCTGAATAATGTTGTAAGAGCAATCTTATTAAACTTCCAGATGGCTGTCTTGATGTATGTTTAGATCTAGATGGCAATGCTGGATTTGTCTGTTTCATGAAGTAAGTGGTTTTATGAATAATGTTGATTAATTGCCACGGCTCTGATCAATTAGCGAGGTGACATCCTTGGAATGATTGACTTAAACGTCCCCTCATGGGTAATTGTCAGATGCAATAAATCACACTGAAATATGAAGTCCATGTTCAGGTCCTGCCCTGCAAATTTTATGATTTACTGTATTGGCTACCATGACTTTCTTCATATTTATTGTTGGCAGCAGTTCAGAGAAGGTAGTGGAAAAAGGCCAAATTGCAGGAAAAGAATATGGATCAAATAAAAAATTAAATAACGATGATAGTGTATAATAGTACAACAGTGCAATATTTGGGAAAACTAAATTCTAACTCATTTCCCTGTTAACTACATCGTTTGGTGACAGATGCCATTTTGATGAACAATAATGACATGTAAATTAAGGTTCTGAACATCTCTGAAGCTGACCAGCTCTCAGAAGTATCACTTAATTGCTGAAATACAGACTGTCCTGACTGGGAGCCCACTGGCTGATCTTCCTGCTCCCCAGTGGAAGCCATATTTTCTTACCACCTGCTTTGCTGTATGGTTTATGACAAATGTTGATAGATGTTGTAAATTTGGGCAGATAATTGATTGTTTAGGCCAGAGACATTTCCATATGTTTATCAAAAATACACTCAACCTATTTGTATTTGTTACGGGCTTTTAGTGTTGTAAGCTAAAAAGTAAACAACCCAACTTCTTATCAGGCTAAACTTAATTTAAATTTAGGAAGTGATGCTATAACTGCTACTGCAGAGTGTACAACTATAAGCTGCAATTTTTCTTAAAAATATAGAAAAAATAGATAATCTCTAAATAAATAAAAACATTTTCATAAACACGTCAGTACAAAAAGGCTTTACCTAGAAAGTCCTCATCAGGAAAGGAAGTGTTACAACAAGCACCTGTTCATACGTTGCAAAGAAGGAATGTGGACTTGCAAAGCTTCTTTCAGAGTGCCCCAGATGGCAGTATAACACAGATGTTGTGTGGTGCTGCAAAACCACAACCACAACATATGGTAATTGCTGCAGAATTATTTTCTGGCCAGCTCCCTGACCTGGGGCTGATAAAAATGGCAAAGTAAGATACTCACATTATTCAGAATGAACACCTGCCAAATGTAAACACATGGAATGTCAGCACTCTGAGTGAATGGGTCACCAGGTAAAACAATTTAGGGCTTTGGATCGCCAAAACAATCTATCTGGACACATGAATGTATTTACAGATGTTTGTCTTTGCATTCTTAATAAAACTGATTGTAAGTTATGCTTCGTGTGTTTTGACTTGATATCTTCTTGTACCTTCATGGCTGCATTAGTATCCCTTCTAATGGTGTTATAAAGTATTGATATAAAAAACATATAGAATGTTTATAAGTTACATGCAATGAAATGAAAGCCATTCATGCAACATAATATGATACAATGTAAGTTTTGCAAATTTAATAATTTATATAGTGTAAAAGTGTAAGGAAATCTAAAGTCGAATCAGTTTCCTTAATGACACTATAAGAAGTGTAGAACTTCAAATCAGTTTGAGATTTGAAGTCTGTGATTTTATACTTTACATGCCTTTACTCTCTACTTTACTTAAAACTCAACTTATTAGTTTGAACCATAAAAAGCCTCATTGGTGCATTTCTAGTAAATTTTTAATTTTATGATTAGATTATTACTACTGCTAATTTCTATTCACTTCTTATTGAAATCAATATATACTTTAAAAGGAAATTCAGTTTCAGTAGAGCAACAAAACTTATGGATATTAAAATTCTTAATTATTGTTAAAATACTTAATTCTTTGTATCCATTGTGGTAAAGTACACCACAAACATAACATTAGCAAAATGTGTTTTCATTCACATGCAATTGTGGGAGAATAGGAATCAAAAATGGAAAAAAAAATGTTTTAAAAAGGATGTCCTTGTGTGGCCAAATCTGCCAAAAATGAACATTAATTGTTATCATAAGAAAATATAAAGGAGCATTTTTCCTATTATCTAGAGTAAGAAATGCTGTTTCTACATCTCTTTCTGGTCCGATTTTTAAACCCACCATTACCATGACAGAAATGTTTATTTTCAAAGTTGTCATTGGCAATATTCCTGTGCATATGCGTCTGAAACAAAATGCTGTGTGCATGTCAAATTTACTTATTTTCCATACCTACTGAGGCACATCTAAAACATAGTTAGGGTTTTGTGAAGCATTCACCAATATGCAGGAGCTACATTTTCGTCAACTGTAAAGCGTGACTTATGCCAGTCACCCAGATATTCTATCACTGAACTTCCTTAATTTTGAATGTTCAGATGTGGTTGTTTTGCTCTGGCTATTAGCTATGCAGAGGCTGTGGAATGTGTTTCTGTTTCACAGCTGAATTCAGCCATTATTCATCCATAGCCCAGAACCAGCCGGTAGGGCTGGGCTTAGAAAATGAGTCCTGTACTCTGTTTCTTACGTGAGTGTGTTTAGGAGAGAGCAAACACACATGCTTCTCTGTACACATGCATTCACACAACACACACACACACCCACACACACACACCCATGCACACATGCATGTCCTCAAAAAAACAACAAAAACACTTCTATAGAGCCATTCAAGAAACTTGCATCAGTACTATGAAAAAGATACAAGTGTTCACTTCTGAGTTTTTGGCTCCACCATCTGGTGTTCAACAAAACCGTTTTGTAATCCCACACTTTAACTTGGCATTACAATTACACCTTATATATCGTATTCAATCAGGAAAAAATAATAGATTACAAACTTATACAACTTTTTTGTACAAATAAATCTAGTATGTTAGAAAAACATTAATAGAGGTCTTCTATCAGGGCAAACAGGATTTCTCTTTTGAAATCCTAAATGACTGCGGACTTATCTCTATTAATACATTAAAGAACATGATGCTTCTGAGACATTGTTCCTTCTACCATGTACAAAGGCAAGAATGCTTGTTTCTTATATGAAAAGGGGACATTAAAAAGAACTTATGAGCTTTGTTTTTTTCCTGCTTTCCTTCTGAAGTCGGCATTTATTGATTGGTGGAAATTAGATTGGTGAAGAGGGGTTTTACACTCAGCGGGAGGCAGACTGGTAAAGGAAGGAGGGTGTATCTCTTAAACAAGGCTCATGCTATGGCAGCTGTTATCAAGGCTCTTCATTTACTTTTGAAGGCAGGCTGGGGGGATCAGTTGTGGCAGGTTACAGACTTGTGGTGTCTCCATTGCTTATTCTCCTCCTGATAAAATACTCAGTTTGTCATTTACAGGTAGGATTTATTTAAGTATTTATTGGTCATATGATCTTTGATTAGAAGTATTTTGACCATTAACATTCAAACTGTAATATCAGTTTTATGTGAGGCTATTTTCGGGGTTATAGTAATTCAGTTTGATTGTATAAATCAAAATTCAACAAAATAAATAAGAAGATATTTTAAAGTCTGAGGTAAGATATGACATTATTTTAACTTCACAGCCTTTTTAACAACTCAAAATTATGAGTTAAATTATGAAACAAATAATCTTTTTTTTATTAGCAGGGTAAAAATCTAATAAAAAAAACTCAAACAAGGTTTTATATGGAATATGAATCATTTGAATCAGATTTATATGAATGAGATATGCATCAAAAAATATTTTTTTTAATTCTGCAGATTTAAAAGAGGCCTGATTATTAAATAAATAAATGGTGTCTAAATGTGGGGACTTAGCACTATGCATCATACTGTAATGTCCTTTCTGTTACTGTGCAATATATGTGTGCAAAATATGGATTTTTTTTTTTATCTAAATTTAATGTTGCCTCACCCATAAACCTTTAAGGAGCTATAATAAAGGTGTTATTTTGAAAGAAAGTGTGCATTCTTCAATAGGACATGCAAGTTAATGTGATGAAAAAAATGCAAAACTATCATTTAGGGTATAAATGTATTTTTTTTAAGGTCCAACAGCTGACCAAACCTCTTTTGTTAGTTGAAAACTGACTCGAATAAAAAAAATATACATTAAAAAATTTGTGAAGAGAACTATTGTCTAAAAAAAAAAACTGTTGCGACATTATTAAAATAGTCTTGTGCATTAAACTGAAGTGTCAAAATAAAAAAAATGGCTTACTGGGTGAAATTCTTGTCTTGTTTTGTTTGGGGGGCATTTTGTGTGTTTTTTTTAAGAAGGATTCAGAACATGTTTCTTTTCTGTCTGCACCCCGCTGCTGTTTGTGCTGCTGAGAAGAGGCAGAGTAGGTTGCCTTCCATTAGAGGGACATTGGGGAACTAACCATGCAGAAAGCAGCAAGCTTAAGGAAAAACTTGTTTCTCTTTTAAATGGAAAGGCAGTAAACACTCTTTCCAGTGGATGCTCTCGGCCAACAAAAATGATATTCGATGCTAAGACTAACTGACTGGGCCCCGATGAAGCCATCCACAGTTAGACCTTGGAGTCCTTGGAGTCAGGGCTCAACTGGACGTTTTATTTAGATAAATAAAGGTAAATATCAAACTGAACTCAAAGCCTAGTTGCAGGGTTTTTGATATGGCAAGAGATTAATTATTTAGTTCATGTCATTTTAAAATCCTGCATCACTTCTTTTTACCATATGGAGAAGGATTTAGATAGATAGATAGATAGATAGATAGATAGATAGATAGATAGATAGATAGATAGATAGATAGATAGATAGATAGATAGATAGATAGATAGTCAAAATAAAACGTGTTTTTCTTTTTCATTATGATGAAGAACAAATGCTTGCTATGCCAGAGTCCATCAGATTTTTTATATTACTGTTTAGCATTTGTAAATTGAAGAATACAACGGGGGGAGCCGAGTATTAGAACTTTGTCTTCAAACATTTATTCTGCACATTTTCCCTAAAGATTTCCTCCCAAATGAGGAAATAAATACCATTGTAATGCAGCACAGCCCTGCCCCCGATTTGTGTAAAATCCCCCATTAGAAGTATAAATGTGCAAAGGCTTTGTGGGTAATTAGTGAACATGCTCTGGAATGTTAGCAGGGCTTGGCAGGTGCTTTTGATCAGTGGCAAGCGGTAATATCACGGCTGACATAGAGATATGGCAGGAGGATGGAGATGGGAGGGCAAATGAGTGGAGAAAAGAGAAGTGTGAGAGCTGAGGGCAGGATTTCATAAATCACTTTATTTATTTTGCCACAGAAAGGATCAAGTGTTCCCGCTATTTTAGAGCATTAGGTTAATGTCATAATTAATTAATAGCTTAAAACACATTACAAATACATTTTCTATATGAAAGGTAATAGTTGTTCCTGTTGCCTCCTAATGATCTAATGATGAAACCCCATCTGATTTAAACCATATTACAAAGCTCAAACCCCAGTGAAAGCTATTAAAACTCTCACATGTTTATATTCATGAACACCTCATCATAGAATTAAGATCTAACCTATGATTTTAGTAAATTACAAAGGTGATATGTATCACATTAATACAATGTGAATAAAAAGCCATCTAATGACTACACTTAATGCATCTTATGCTTCTGAATTATTAATATCATTGTGCGTGTGGGTTGCCATTGGTTCAATGAGGCCTAATTAGACGAGATACACTAAGTTAATTTGCAGATGCCAGAAGCACAGTTTATATATAAGAGCTAATATTTGAAAGTCAAATTTAGGTTGAAACGGCCTGTAATAACTGTTAATTAACTCTGGTTTTGTTGTTTTTTTTCCTTTGACAAACTTGAATTAAGTACAATATTCACAGAGCTAATACTTAATATTTCGGACCACAAAGATATATTTCAAAGCTTTGAATTATCCTTTTGATGTGGATATTCTCTGTAGACTGCATATTATTTTAAGTTCCCTTTGTTCAAAAATTCATTTTTATTATCATTGCATGATATGCATGGCAATTCCCCACACAACGAACCATTGGAGCAATTAACATCTTCGATCGGGTTCATATTTCTGATAATTTATACGGACTGGGTTCCTCCCCTGTGGTCACTCGCAGAGTTGGGTTCCTCTACAGTTCCTTTGGATTCACAGAATCAGCCTCATTCTGATGAACATGGAAAGTAAAACTTTAATGAAATGGACTCGACTATCAAGATAATAAAGACTTTGAAACAACGGAGGGGCCAGTTTAACAAGCAAGATGACAGCGGCACCAGTGAAGCAACATCAAACCAATTAAGACTGACAATAAATATTCAAAGGAGTGGACATTAACAGAACATGATTCGGAAAGCAAGATGTAAACAAGAGCTGGATGGCTGATTATTAAAAATGTGTCACAGAGTGCTTCACAGAAATGAAGATGTAGTGTTTTCAATACAAGACCCGATGCCTCGTTTTAGCTGAATGAAGCTATAACTATTATCCTGTCAGCAGAACAGACACAGCACAGCTATAAAGGTCACACTCAACTAACATGTCATAGAGAGAACTAAGATGGGACGGTTATATAAACACACCTAAGCAACAGAACTGCCTCAGAGCACACTGACAAGAATATCACTTAACCATTTCTGACCATTTATCTTCTTTAAGTTAATTAATACAAAATTTAAATATGCAAAGAAAAGAAAGAAAGTATAAATAAATGAAATTACAGAGTTGTGGTTGTGGAAATACCATCATGACTATCAATTAGAAGAAGCGTTTCAAAAATCCCCCAAAGGATTATTCCTATACAGTACCATGGTATAGAAGAGAGAGTGATGAATACTTTTAAAAAACATGGGTTAACAATTACATTAAAAATGATACAATACAATACAGAAACTGCAAATTGTTGCTGAGAGCAAAACTGACTAAACTGCAGGATGTTTTTGGTCAGAAGTAGTAACTACTCTCAAGTCAAGGAGTGTGAATAGTAAGAAAGTAAGATTTATTTATAAAGCACATTTCTCAGGCATACAATATGAGCTATAAAATACAAAACAGCACCATATAAAATACATATTGGCAAAAAAAAAATACAATCATAGCAGCTCTTGATAAAATGAGTCTAAAATGTTTGGTTAAAAAGATTGTTTTTAGTTGTTTTTTTTAATCATCCATGGAGTTCACCAAGAGCAGGTAAAGCTGTAGAGCATTCCACAGTCTGGGTGCAACAGCCTGGAAGGACATATCACCTCATGTCCTAAAACGGGTTTGAGGGACCATTGTAGATGTGGACAGTGTGCAACAAAGGAAGACTTGATGAGACTGAAATGACTGAACTTCGTTTTTTCAGTTTGAAGATTAATTAATTAATTAATGAATATTAACATCTATAAGACCAGGTTTTTGCACCTCTTGCATTTTTAAACCCTATGCTTTAATTGTTTTTTCTGTGTTTGTTTGTTTTTATTGGTTTTACTGTCAAGCATAAATGTCATATTATTGATACTTAAAACCTTGATCAATTCTTTCTTATTATCCTAAAACTTTGCTGAATACTTCATGATGTTGAGTAATGGAGGTGCCAGTTTTCCATAACTTAAAGTTCTTTGCCTGTTTGCCTCAGAAAATAGTTTGGTCTTATCTGGTCAAAAGACAAGAGAAGATAACCCTCCTTTTCATGTTTGTCATCTGACACTTTTACATATTCGCTCTTCGTTTTGGCAAACTAGACAAAACAAGGCTTTGTATTTGGTAGAATGCATGTACCGGTTTAGATATATGTGCTTGCATGTACGTGGGTATAGATAAATGTGCATGATTGCATTGCAGTTTTAAATCATGAGGTGATATGAAACTGTAAAAAAAGACATTACTATGAAAAGGAATGACATACTGCATGAAACAGAAGACATTACAATTTTAACTAGAGTATAAAAACTGTATGCTGAGCATTGGCTTTGAAGCATGTCAACTTTCCAAGACAAATATGAAACAGGTGTCGATTGCATTACTTAGACTTCATGATACCATGTGTTTACTGATCTTATCATAAAAAAAGATACATAGATATCTTTTTGTTAAAAAAAAGGGATTATACATGAGAATAAAGCTACACACTGGTTGATTCTATTTGCTCTATTAGACAGTCTCTAATTGAAGTTGATTAAACTGAATTTAATTTCATTTCCAGATGTCATACCTACAAAGACTGTTAATATGAAGTTTCAAATATTTTTGATGTAATGCGCTAAATGGATAAGATTAATTTAAGAAGGACCAAAACTGTATAAAATATATCCACATTTTTAAAAGCAAAGACTCCATATGCATAAATGGGCTGGCAATTCTGTCCTCTAAAGTTTGCATTATTTCAACACAGTTTTACAGAAGACATCAACATTTTCCCAGCCTATATGACAGACAATAAAAGAGTGTCAAAACCAAAGTTAAGCTCACTCTCTTCAACTATACAAAAGCTAAAGATAGGAAACTTCAGTCATGCCGGTGAATGTCACAGTTGCTAATAAATAGGCAGGATTAACGCACACCTTTTAATATTCACGCTGCTTAATAGGCTGACAGTGTTAAATTATCTATAGGTCTCAGTGATTCAAAAAGGACCATCAAACCCAAAGTTGAGAGCAGTGTCTTGTAATTGAATAATACATTACATGTGGCAATTATTTCTGTTAGAAGCAGACTGAGAAATCAATAACCAAGGGATCAAATCAAGGACTGTGAAGCTCTTGTTTCTATTCCCCTTGTGACCAATTACATCACCGCAGTTTAAACACCTGCAGTGTCACATCTCACTGTGACACTCTCCTGCACTCTCGTTCACTTTCGGTGTATGTGTCTCTCACATACTCTTACAGATGTGGAAACTGTTCAACAGAAGCAAAAGAATGAAAATGTCTCATTTGCTAACAATGCATTCAGAAATGAGTGCAGTAAATATGCATTGTGTGCATTTTTGTTTGCAACATGTTGTTAGATGATAGCTACTCTGTTGTAACCAAAATAAAAAAAACAATGACAAACAATTCACCTATGCATCAGGAGTTAAAGTAAACATGGTATGATGAGAGTAATGCATCGTTGTTAAGATAATAGGCCCTCATTGCACAGGCTGACCTACAGTTATAAATTATGCACTCATTTTTTGCTGCAGGCTCTGTTCTCCCCTTGACACGTGTGGTGCTGATTAAGGGGGATTGAAATGGGTCTGTCTTAATGACCATACCCCATTACACAAAGGCTCGTGCTGCAGCTCTGCATCACATAGAGCACACAGGTGACAATGAACCTCTGACCACCTCGGAGTGTGTTAACTCTGGCGAACACAATTTGCTTTTATCTAAAATATTCACAGTCTGTAAAAAGGGCTTATATCAGGTCTCATTAAATGTGGATGCTCCTGAAGAGAAGAAAAAAAAATAAAAGAATGCCGGCTACATCAAAGACCTTGTTATGTCCAGTGAATACCAAGCAATCCCATGTTTCTCCTCAGGATGGCTTGTATAAAACCAGCAGTGGCCAGATGGCTGCTGGGACTTTTGCTTGGACCTTGCAGGATCACATAAAAGATACAGCAGGGGAAGAAAATATTTTAACATGATTATTTGCTCTAGCATGTAAAGAATTGTGTTTTATTCCCCACTTGATGTACTTCCTCTCATCTGAGAATAGATCATCAAAACTCATGGTCGATATGGCCAAACTCACACAGACTCATCCAAGCAATAATAGCCTGGAGTCAAAGGATACGTGTTCTATGGTTGATTGATCATTAGTCCCATTTGAATTACTTTGTCTGGTGGAATCTGAAAAGAAGCAGGATGTCTGTCTGGGAGGGGAGAATAAAACCTTTCATAACAAGAACATTTCAGTAAAGGTGGTGAACAATACATGTAACACTACTGAGACTACTGCAGCACAAAACACATCTCCTGATATGTTGTTAGCAACAATTATGGAAGAATACTGAAAAAGAATAGTAAATGTTCCAGTGGGTGTTCATAAACCCGTGAAGAAAACTATGGTGTTCATAAAATAAAAATCATGGGCAGAACTGGAGATCCACATTACTCTGATGTGGAGAGAGAAAGAAAAAGAGAGAGAGAGAGCGGCACTGGAGCAAGTTTTACAGAAGGTTAAAACATCCACAGGCTAGTTGAATGAAGACATGCACAACCAAAGGACTTAACATCAAAAGAACCTGTGTTTTTTAGCTATTCTCTGTGGTGGGCTTGCTTTGCATATTTCATGATAGAAGGATTCATATCTTTTCCCACCTTTCTATTGATATGGGTAAAGCTCTTCTCTGTGTTTCAATTAAAGCTCACTTTATTTTCAACCTGTTCATTTAATTCGAAAGGCCTTTTCAGTTGTTGTTCACTGCTGCATCGGGGCGGCGTGCTAACAAGTGGAAACTACCAGCCCCTCTGAAGCTTGAGAAGAGTGAGAAGAAAAAGAAAAAGAAGAGAAGGTTTGTTTTTCTCGACATAAAAGCCTTCAGATGACCTATGGTTTCAGGGATGGCTTTAAAGAAACTCGGGACAATCAAAAGGACAAATGTGACAGACCTCCTGTGTGAGATACAAGATGAATGTGAAACAGCGCATTGGTCCTGTGATGTCTTTGACCTGATAGTTCAAAGCTGCTCTTGGACTCTGGACCCCCGTTCAGTATTGGAGCACCTCAGACAAAGGCTTTGTTCATACTAAAGTAAATCCAGCACATTGTTCCCTTTGAGCTGAGCATCACCATTTCAACAGGAAGAACAATTCCCAGACCTGAGCAAAAGCCTTATATACAAACAAATTCATCACACAAACATATAAAAAGAATTTTTATATAAAAAAATTATTATTTTCCTTTTTTATTTATTTAGCCATCTTTTTCAGATCTCTGTTAAACTTTTTAAAAATGTCCTTAACAGACAAATGAACATATTTTCCCCTATAGATTACTTGATTTTTGAGTCCATCACTCTATATCCCAGTCATGGAGCATAAGGATCCATTCTGACACTATAAACTACATGGTAGAAGTGCTGCAGAGCTACAGGACAGTAGCTCCCCTCATCACCACCCCTGCTTTGGTATGAGGAGGCATGGGGAGGTGCTGCAGCCTGCAGCCATAGTTAACCATGGTGAAGCATTGAGGGCTGACTACTACGGTCCTGCATTCCTCCTGAGACACAAGGGCGAGTGAGCCTTTGAAGTTAAAAGCATGGCTGGAAGACAATATGAGTGGCATGTGTGCACCTTATTTAGTGCAACATCAGGGCAGAGGTGGGATGTGTCAAAATGTTCTCTGTGTGAATGCAGAGCTATGTGTGGATTAAACCAGGATGCTTCTAAATTCAGCATTGAGTTATCCTCCAAGAACTTTACTAAAATCTTTGTTTTTAGTTTAGTTTTTATCATTGTTTACTCACTTATTTGAGTGTTTATTTACTTTTGTTTTATATTTATAGATTAAAAAGAGGATACAATAAAATTGTAATGTATGGGAATGAAAAGGTTTAGATGCAACTAAAATGCAAAAATTATGTATTTGGGCTTAAAACATGAAAAGGAATCTAATCTAATCTATCATTACAAGTTATTCTTCTACCTAAATAAAATATAAAAAGTTGAATAAAGAGTGAAAAGGAATCTAATCTAATCTATCATTACAAGTTATTCTTCTACCTAAATAAAATATAAAAAGTTGAATAAAGAGTGACTATTTTTTTCTTCCTTTTACACTGCAATTTTTTTTTTCAGTCAGTCAAAATAACTATTCTTTTCAAAAAGTGAAGCTTCCGTATGTTAGACAGCTACTGAAACCTCTTGCCATAAAATGTGCCAGATCCAACCTTCTTTTATGCTGTCAGTAATGTAGCAGCTCTTTACTTTGCCATACAGCAGACATGCAATAGTGTGTCAGAATTTTTCAAAGTCCACATTTTTAAAGGTGCTATTGACATGTTATCTTTACAAAGTGTTGGTAACATCCCAATTAATTCATACATAGAAAGAAGCCAGAACAAATAAGCTCAGAAATTATGTGTAATATCTGAAATGACACAGGGAAATAACATTGAAAACACATTGAAGGGCCAATGGTGTTTTGGAAAGCCAAGACACCAGTTGAACTTTATCAGTGGCTTGAAAACCTTACTGCTCCTTATCAAAGTAAACTAATATCAGCTGGTTCAGTCCAACCTTACTGCCTATAACTAGGTGTTTCATTACAAAGGTGTCACACAGGGAATGTCTCATGAAGGGTAAAGGCAAAACACTCTCTTCACGATGTTATTGATCTGAAAAATTTTGGTTGGAATTGATTGGAGAAATACTTATGAACTTGTAAATATGTCAGTGAGCACAGTTAGGACTTTGACTGGAAGAGGAGAGAATGTCATTTCACTGTAAATTGGCCACTACCAGGTGCTTCTGGCCGGATTTCTTTCAGTGAAGTGAAAATGTTTTTTATTTTTTTTTTTTTTATTTTTTTTTTTAAAGAAAATATTTTATTTGAAGAGTAGTCCAGGAGCAAAGGACCACTTATTCCCCTATTTACTATTACAACTGTATCAAAAACAACAGTAATCAATGTTTTTAGCAGCCGAAGCCTGTAAGCGCACCTCAATACATGACTCTATTTCTGAAAAAAGGAAAAATGAATATGTTCAAGCTTGTTTAAAGTTTGCATCTCAAATTTAGGATAAGCCTGTAAAATACTGGGAGAACATACTCAAATCAGATGAGAGCACAAGTTTATTCTAAGATAAACCATGTTTGGGGGGCAAAATGCACTCTCCATCAGCTAAAAAACACCACACGGACAGAAACCTACGGAAGGGGGAACATCATCATGAGGGTCTGCTTTATGCATATGATAAATATGATTAAAGGAAGGATGAGTGGAAAAATTAACTGAAATATTCTTGAGATAAAAACTGTTGCCTTATCATTAGCTCTAAGGGATTTAGACATGGATACTCACTACTAAAAATAGCCACATTCTCTTCCATTTAATCAACTAAGACGTGTACCGTCAGCCTGCATGCATGGACAGAGAAGCGTGAGTTAAAGACTCTTCTCCTAAACAAGGCTTACTATTAAGGCTTGTTTTAAAATTCTAATTATATTATTTAGACTTCATCTGTTAAATCATTGCTATTGCTTTGCTGTTATTAAATGTATTAAGTAGTATGGTACATTCATAAGGCTCCTAAAAATAAAGCACATTTATCTCACAGTGTTGTTTCCGCAAACAAAGCAATGACCTTAAAACAAACTGAGCATTAAAAAAAATCATTAAAAAAGCTTCCTCCAAGATGATGAAGTTGAAACAAGGGATGACATTTCATCAAGACAATAATCCCAAACACAGAGCAAAACTCTTATCAACTTCAGAGAAAGAAAATAAAGCTCCTAGAATGACCCAGCCAACCGCCTGACTTGAATCCTTTTAAAACATCAATGGAAAGAACTAACATTTAGAGCACAAACAAGAGGCCCATTCAACCTTCAATATTTAAGACTGTTTGTGTGGAAAAAATGTAATCTGAGTAATGCATGCAACTACTCTATTTAAAAAGAGGGTGTCTTTAGTTTTCATTACCGACAAAAGCTTGTGTACAAATTATTAAATATCAGCAAGTATGTTCTGTACTTTTCCTATATTATTACCCACTTCATTTCCAATCTTACTTGCATTGGTGTTTTTATATGCATGTATGGGTCGTTACCAACATCAAGTGGAAGTGTTTAGAAAAAAAACCTTTTGAAATATGTTTACAATGAAAAATGTTAAACTGTGTAATACTTTTACTAAGCAAGCTCCCATGGCCCTGACTCAATGAATAGGGTAGTATTAAGTGTTCTACTTTATGTGACTTTCCTTGATGGACGTAAACTGATGGGCAGCTTTACCCTTCTGCACCTTCAGTCAATTAAATTAACAGCAAAGAACGAAATAGAAAGACTCACTTTGCAAGCTTTTGCCCATGATTGCAAAGGTGTCTGTTTAAAAAGGCAACAGAGCTCAATGGAGACTTCTATGTGCATATTGCTCTTATAGTCTACATGCAGAAAGATAACTAATGGCTGATGATCTCAGAGGACTCTTTAATCGCTAAAATTTTAACTCAAATATTCCACTAAAATCAAATTAAGTAGACAGTAGATTATATTATTTAATCTGTCCATGATAGCTGTAAAAATGAAATAATTTTAACTGCACAAGCAATGGGGAGTATTTAATCAGGTAACTGCCCAGACTGCAGCGAGCACTGGAGTTTTGACTCTTTTTCATATTGGGAAAGGTATGCATTTACATAAGTTGAAAGGCATATTAAAATATATGGTTTGAAATTATAGAGGGTCTCGTTGTTTAATGTTAAACCGGCTCACCAATGGCTCTGATATCGAGAAAAGTTTTCTTCTCTTCCATAGTTTTATTTGGTTAGTTTGAGATATTTCTATGATTTCTTTTATATACATGTTTTTGCTGGAGACAAGATAATTTTACAGATTTACAGTCCTGAAAAGCCAAAAAAAAAAAAAAAAAAAAAAAAAAGGCACACTGAGAACTAATGATTGTTACATTTTCGGAGATGCCTAGTTCTTTGCTGCCATCTAGGGGAGGCACAGAGATATTACATATTTTTAATTTAAAACTTAATTTTCACAATTCAACATAAAGTATTTAGAAGATGACCAGCTTGTTTTAATTTTTTTATTTTTTATTTTTTGCTTTCAAATTTTGTAGTTTAACAAATAAACAAAAAGGAGAACAAATATGTTTGATTCTTAAAGATAAATATACTGCATTTTCTCTATAAAAAAAAAAAACTTAAATATAGTGTATATTATTAACAGTAAGGAAAATAAAAGCTCAATGTATTTCAGCTCTCCAATAAATTATTTACTGCAATTCCACAATTAAAAGCCTGGAGTTTTTCTTCTTTCTCTTTTAAATTAATGCTACTCTAAATTTTTGTCTGGAAATCTTAAAAGTCTTTGGGCAAATCTAACTAGTGGGAATCTAGATCAAATACAAAGACTTCATTACTACTGACACTCAGGAAGCCAAATATGCTATGAAATTACATCAAATTAAAACCCAGCAGATTTGGATGAAGTGTTCACTGTAGAAGATTATGAATATAATATGAACATGTTGTTTTATTGAAAAGGCTCTTCAAGGCAGGAGAATGTGTTTGTTGAGCTGAGAAAACTACTCTTGGTTTGAGTCCTTTTAAAGCAGATAACCTCACTGACTGAGAGAATTTAGGTCAGAGGATGTCACCTTACACAGCATGGATAAAATACATGTTAGAAAGCAAGTGTGAAAATAAAATGATATTACAGTAAGTTGTAATTGATTAGGATTGTTAAACACATGTGCTTTTTAGAAACTGTATTATTTAACTAAAATCTGTTAAACCCTGAAATTGTTTGTTTATATATTTGCTTCTTTAATTTATTAGATAATTCATTTTTGGCAGTTTTTTTTTTTTAGGTTTCAGTCAACTTTTTACATAATGAACACTTCCTCATTTTCTCTAAAGGAAACATAACATAGAACAGTTGTTGTGGGAACTCATCTAGAAGCTCTGGAAATTATTTCACAAAGAATAATTTATCATAAAGAGAAGAACATTTTGGACAACAGTGAGTATCCTCTTCAGCAGACTGTTAAACAACAACAGATGTGATGCAAAACAGACCAGTACAGAAGATCCTTGTTTCCTACAGCCATCCACACTGATAACAACTGATATTTTTGAATTTAAGTTAATCAAGCTGTTGACAGCAATGATCCCTTTTTCATTATTTTTGTCCATTTGTTTCAAAGCCACAAGCTCTGTCAAATGTTGTTTGGACATGAATGGGTTGTCTTCCATTATAAACAAATGTGGCTATTTCCATTGCTCCGAATGCTTCAGTACCCTCTCTGGATTCATGCATTTAGCAAAAAAATATTTTTGACCCCTTGATTTTTTGAGTTATGTAATTCAATTAACTGTATTGTAGTACTTTCTCTAACATTCATCCATACTATCACTACAGACATAGCCATCACGTGATATTGTGATAATAATTTAGTTTACATATTTTATTTGCATTGTTTTTGAGGGTTGAGCATGTCTTAAGTTTATATTCAGCTAACTTTTTTTTTTTCATGTGCCTCTCAACTCCTTAGTTTCTCTCTCAAGTTCTTTAGTTTCCAGTTCTTTGTACCTTTTATGTGTCATTTGGTCAGCACACACTATATCATCATCCTGGCTACCATCTATATTCAGCTATTTATTTCAATGATAATGAAAACCTCATTTTATGTTTTATTTACCTTTTATACATAAGCAGTTGATAAAGGCCTTCTTATACAGAAATATTGAACCAGTGATAAAACTCAAAGGCAATCTGTGCTTGATTAGAGATTTGTTTAAATGAATATTGAACAAAAGCATTTTGGCAAGATGACAGTCAGCCTGTGGCACTTCAGTCTCAGGCTGCTTTAACAGAGATCTTTAGTTCTCTGGAATATTGAATCTCATCCATCCATCATTTTCTGTCACGCTCATCCCAAGCGGGGTCGCAAGGGGGACTGGTGCCTAGCTCCAGCTCTCTACGAGCGAGAGGCGGGGTACACCCTGGACAGGTCACCAGTCAATTGCAGGGCAACACAGAGACAAACAGGACAAGCAACCATTCACACACACACTCACACGTAAGGAGAACTTAGAGAAGCCAATTAACCTAACAGTCATGGTTTTGGAGTGTGGGAGGAAGACGGAGAACCCACGCATGCTCAGGGAGAACATGCAAACCCCATGCAGAAAGACTATTTAATCCCATGTGTAAAGGAAATCTTTCTCTTCCTGATTATTTCCTGAGAAGAGATCACACAGAACAAAAACTTTTGATAATACTTCATAATGTACGTATATGCATTAAATAACCCTGAGACATCACAACAGTATTTACAGAAATTGTAATCTTACTCCGACCAGAGAAATGGCTCAGGTTACAGATGGCGGTGCAAAGCACCAGGCTCACTTTTCCTCAGAAAATTAGCTCAGAATAACAGTTAAAGAAGCATTTTATACATCTCCATTGTCGCCCCCTGCCACATCCTCAAATGTCACATCATTACATCATACACATTGGTAAATGAGGAGACATCACTGGCTCCAGCCATATAAAGATATTACGCAGAATTCTAGATTAAGAACACTGAAAAAGTGACAGAGAGCCCACTGTTAAGAATAATCCACTCTGTCTGTGCTCCCATTTCATTCACAAATCTTTGTTACATCCATAATGAAGATGATAACTTTCTATCCTGACAGAATAACTGTCCTAATTAGATAGACTGCTTAGGAAGCCATTAGCCTTAACATGTAACATGCAGATATTATTACGGTTTAACAAGCACATACATGATTAATAGAAAATAACCCTAACACATGGAGAGGAAAGGTCAAAAGCAACATGAAGTGGAGTACCTTCAGTTGGTACCAATGAAAAGAGTAATAACAGATTCAGGCGTTATCCTATAAGTTAACTTCTTAAAATATGACAAGCTCCTGACAGGGACAGTTTGCAGAAGTGGTTTGCATACATAGGACTGGACTGTATATACTCATAGCATTTCTAGTGATTGTAACACCTAAATACAATGGTTTAAGGATGTAAGGGAATATTTAAGGGAATGCATTTTTTTTGATATTTTGTTAATGGGCCTATGTATAGCAATATTAACTTTTTGGGGCTTTTAACTATTTTATAAATTTATTCCTTAATAAAATAATGCCCAAATTGGTATTTTGCTTGATTTGTGTATGGGATAAATTCTACTCTCTAAGCAGCAGCCACTCCCCACCCTGGAAACCAGTTAGTCATTACCAAGCTATATAGAACAGATATTACTCACCCCCCACATGAAAGCTCCTACCTTGACACTGATACTAAGCTGCAGCAGCTGCTGGGCGATGTCATGAAAAAGGCGGCACCCAATAAATGTTTCTGTTTTGATTTCTGTTCCAGTGTCAAAAAAAGGTTGTAGGATGATTCAGTTGGTAAAGATAAACTTCTAACTCTGGTCAGTTGTCATACTGGATAAGTAACACTATATGAAGTCTTATCATTAGCCTTAAAAATAGAGATTTGTTATATTTTTCTGGTTTCTCTTAGAAGAATTAGTTGGTGGTTGACAAATTTCTTTCATCTATCTAAAAACTTTTTTGTACCCAAAAAAAAGTGCCAAGCAGGTTCTATGACCTTTGTTTAATAAGACTTGGTGCAGAAATTGACACGCTGTAATCTTTTTACTGCCAGCCTGGCATCCATATGGTGATAAGGAGAAAAAAATGACAGATGTTCATCTTCAGACACTCCAGAGATCTGACATCCCTACCAACAAATCCAGAGAGATGATGAACAAACTCATTCAATAGCTCCTTCATTAGCTCTAAGGGATTTAGACATGAATACTCACAACTAAAAATAGCCACATTCTGTTCCATTTAATCAACTAAGACGTGTACCGTCAGCCTGCATGCATAGACAAAGAAGTGTGAGTTAAAGACTCTTCTCCTAAACAAGGCTTAAACTATTTAGGGTTGTTTTTAAATTCTAATAACATTATTTAGACTTCATCTGTTAAAGCGTTGCTGTTGCTTTGCTGTTATTAAATGTATTAAGTAGTATGGTACATTGAAAAGGCTCCTAAAAACATGCACATGTATCTCACAGTGTTGTTTCCTCAAACAAAGCAATAACCTTTAAACAAACTGAGCATAAAAAAAAATCATTAAAAAAGTTTCTAAGTTGACATTTAAAGTATGGAAACAGCCTCCATCCCAAAGGAAAGGAAGCACAAAGAACAATCGTCTAGCTGTTGGCTCAAACGTATCAGTTAAACAGAACTATCAGCCTTGAAGTTTAAGGTCTGTTACACATGTATCCATGAGAAATAGCGAAACCCTCAGAGGGGGTTGTTATCACTGTCATTATCAGCTCATGGGGTAAAGGAATATTTTAGATTGTCTTGTTATAAATTAAGACCTTTGATAAGAAACACAAAAAGGAGAAAACAAATGTCTGATTTATTATCACAACTGTTTATAAGATCTCAGTAATAATGAAGGTAAATAAAAGTTTTTTTTTTGTTTTTTTTTGTGGGAACATCATAATCTAATTACTAGAAAGACAGTGAATATTTTTCCAAAATCCACTAGAAGTGCTGCAGAACATAGGGACCATGAATGCCATTAGAAATGTACAAGGCTAATCATTAACTGTTGCTCATGTCATGTACATCTGAGTTTCCCCATTAAGACATATTTGTTTACCAGCGATGCTTCCACCCCTGGTTTAAGGGTACATTTTAACAGTATGGTAGTTTCAAGTGAGATACTTTAATAAAAACATTAACATTGTATACCTCCAAAATGAGCAAACTTTCGTTTGTTGAATATTAGTTTATTCCCCACTGCCATTAGACTGCTGAATGTTTTGTGAAATGGGCTATTGTATTGTATTTTATTATTTTTATTATATTTTATCATTATATTTATATAAAAAAACATGAAAATGTTAGAACTGTAAATTTACAGTCATATTTTTATATTACTGTTTTTATTTTATTTTATTTTTTTTACTATTTTTCAAGTCTGCACTTTAAAAGAAGCATTTAAATTATCCATAGACCTGTTCAAAAATTAGAAATTTCTAAATGAAATTTCTTTTTTGTTTTATACTTGTGTAAACAAAATGACCAAAAAAATCTGTCTAAGTTATCTTTTTTCATTATAAAATCCAACCAAAAGTCCATTTACTGCTACAGGGGGACTTAGAAATGCTGCAATGTCATGAAGTATATTGTTATGGAATATCTGTGGCAGAAAGTAAAAAAAAAAATAGGCTCTATGGTCAACATAGATCATCGCTGGGTACAGTCCTATATATATTTCTACTTTATTTTATATATTAATAATTATCATATAACTTAGATTTCAATATAAGAACTGAATGTTAAAAACCACCAGCTTCAGTGATGAGGCTTGGTTTAACCTGATTTCTGCTCTTATCTTGGATTAGTCATTTGACTTTTTCTCATCTTCTTCATTGTTCTAAACGGCATCCTCCCTTCTTTTTTTTTTTGTTTGTTTTGTCATATTTTGTGTTGGTAGATCTGGTCTACAGTTTTGAATACATATTTATTCTTCCAGGCTATATATTATGCTCCCCTCCATAAGTTCAAAAAATAGTTTTAATTCTTACACATTTCCTGGAATATTAACTCCAATAAACTAGTTTTTACTTCTAATAAACTATTTTGCTTCTAAACAGAGAGATATACCAACTGCTTTAAGATTGTAGTTTACTGTTTTTACAAATAATTTCATGATAAATAGAGGTAAAGAGTTTTCTATTTTCACATTCAGTTAAATGAATCCCAATGTACTGAACGTGATTAGACACTAACCTGTGCTGTAAGTCTCATCACCATATCTGAAACTGAACTGTATAACATACAACAATTGTATTTGAGATGAACATCCTGTACAAACTCAGTAACATTCAGTGAAAGTTGTGGTCTGAACCCTACAAATATGAAATAAAATGTTTTCTTATGGTGTAGTTAAGGCTCCTTAAAGAACTTTGACAACTTTGTTTTTCTTCAAGTCACATGTCTAGTTGTGATATCTCTTTAATGAGTATTAATCATGTGTATCAGACTGAAAGGTTTGAGGGATAAAGGTCAGCTTGTGTGATAATTCAGATTTTAGCCTTATCAAAAAGTCCACTTTTACAATGTGTGCCTAAAGATTTAGTGAAAGGTCGCTCTTGTCTCCTAAAAACCAGAGTTTTCTCTGGTCAGTGTAGACATAGAGACTTTTGTCTCTGTCAGTCAAGTCATTAACTTGTGGAAGCAAGATGTTTCCCTAATTGTGCAATCATTGTGTGCTGTGTTAAATTTGCTAATGTGGCTGAAGTTGAATGAAGTGGAAAATGTCTATGAAGTCGTTTCCTCAAGGTAAAACTCGTCTTTTATCAATTGATTTTTCCAGACTTTTTTTCACCATTATTAGCAATATCATCAGTAGTAGTCTGAGTATGCAATAATTCTTCATAGAAAGCATTTATACAAATTTCCATAAGTAAAGCTTATAAGGTTGTTCTTATGATCACAGACATATTTTATATAACAGTCATGACTTTTATAGCAACCACTAGAAGGTAAAATTAGTCAGCTGTTGCACATAAATGCTAATATAACATACATGTGTCTACTGTCCAAGAACCCAGTAATTATATGGTTAGTGTAAATATACCATATTACACATATATATTAACATATGCATGTTTCTTTCTGAATGTGAATGAATCCAAACAACTGGATGGGACTTCTGACTATACAGTAGCTATTCAATACAGTCACACAGGATAGCAGAATTTAGCTAAAATACTATTTATTCCTACATTTCATTCATAATTGTCCAAACAGATAGATCCATGAATAGATCCTCTATAGGTAAAAGATTTCAACCACTATGAAATCCTAAGAAGAGTTTTATAACAAGGTACACACAACCACAAACTATTTTCCGACATTTGTGTTTCACAGTATAGGATTTCTATCTAGACACATGGTAGTGAGTAGTCACAGGTGAAAAAGTCAAGACAGAAAAGTTTAGTCTTTTTCCTTATCTCTCTGAGCAGCATAGAATTTCCTGTTGTCTAAACACCAAAAACATACTGTAGTTTAAAAGACAGACACATATCAATGTTGGTATAGAATAGTTTCTAGAGGGAACGGTTGCTTCTTCAGGAGATGCTTCTGATGTTGGAAATTTGTCACTGAAGATAAGAATTCTCTAGGAAGCTAAAAAGAGGGAAGAAAAACAGAGGAAAGGCTTTAGATTTTTATTGATGACTGCAACACCTGAAGAATCAAATAAATTATCCATTAAGTATTTTATACATCATTTAAAAAGCCTTAATATTTGTGTAGAACTCAATTTCTTTATTTCAGAGGGCTATGATTGTATATACATGGATATATATATATATACATTTTCAAACAGCTTTAGAATTTTTCGGTTTATCTGTAAATTTACAAATACAGACAAAAAAACATTTCTAGACTAGCAATACCAGCTGCAGGACCCCTCAAGCCTATTAGGATTGCTGGAGATGGTTTAAAAGCTCAAGATAATCTCTAACTGGAAAAACCACTGATTTCAGCTCATGTGGTTTTTGGAAGTAGTTATTTTTTTTTATTTTTTACTTGTTTATTTTTACAAAAATTGGTGCAATGAATATGAACAACTTTCACATAAATTAATCCCACATTGCAAAAACAAGTTTCCTAAATTAAGTGTATTTATCTTAATTTGAATAGGTTAATAACATTATTTGCCAATGGAATTAGTATTTTTACTGTTGAAATAAGATAAATAGGTAATATGCACTTGAAATAAGACAGAGGGAATTGTTTTTTCTTATTTTAAATGTAAATTATCTTGTTCCATTGGCAAAGTGTCCCACCTCTGTTAAAAACTTATTTTAAGAAAAAATAACTTATTTAGTTTTCAGTTTTTTGCAGTGCAGGCAAATTTATAAGGTTTATTTTACACACAGCAGGTTAGTTAGAAAGGTTTCAGATTCAAGATACCCATACACTAGAGCAGATACATTTCATTCTCTGTCATAACTCCGTCATAACTACCTGTTTTTGAATTAGGGTTATTAACATACCATGTTTCTGGTCTCACATAAGGCCATGCCGCTTCCTTCTGCCAAACGCCTGGGCACCAACATTTGTAGGGACAAAGTTGCTGTATCCAAGTCCACCTGAGCGACTTAAAAAGTCGGCCAAGCGGTGTGTCACACAGGTGGCCGTGTTGCATGCCCGTTTTTGTGCTGTCGAGTTGCTTGTGAAAAAAAGGGGGCAAAGACAAAAAAGTTTGAATGTTTGAGAGGGGATGTAATGAAGGTGAGCAACAATATCCATTACTATTTCCTTTTACTGTTCATAAAGCTTGCTCCAACCACATTGTTGGGGGGGAAGAATCAGTTTGATGATAAAAATTAATCAAATAGGAAAAAAGAACATCACAACTAAGAAAAAAAATACTACAAGGCAGGGCTTTAACTGTCAACTTTTTTATTATATTGAACATATTGCAGCAGTTTTAGATTCGTTTTCATTATCATTTTGAGTCATAAAAGATTTTTTGAAGGAAAATACACAAACAAAAACAGACCAAAAAAAAATGATTGGCTGTAAATCTCAGAATTTCTATTTTATGTGCTGATGTAGTTTTCATATAGCTCAGAAAGGCTTCTCCTCTTGCCAGGGGTCCCTGCTCCCACATCAGTACGAGGATAGGTTTGCAGTTTGTGAATATCCTGGGAGAGTCTGCCAAGCACACATGTGCTCAAGCCGGTGCAGCGTTTTGACACAGGTCTACTCCAACTGTTGGAGATGGAGAGAAACATGCAAAGGCTTACAGGACAGTAACATGCAGATATTGACCTGTGGTTACATGCATTTACGAAACAGCTAACTGTGATATGATACAGACATGCTGAACAACCCAAACAGTGTGTGAAGTTTTCACATTGACCAAAGTGAGACGGTAGAAGTTGTATGCCATCTTGTGGTGATTAGTCTGTCGTGCATATTTTCTGTTCGTTAGCAATATATCATCAATATTCTGAACACATGCCAAACTGCAAGCAATGTTTTTTAACTGATGTGACATTGAATGAGTCAATGAATGTATGATTAAGTTTAGTACATGCAGTCAAATATTTTTCTGTTAGTGGTAAATCCCTATTTATACCTGTAAAATGATCATCAAGCTCAAATGTTGGACGGATCTGTACACAGATCTCAATTACATTTTTTTTTTAGATCAGAAAAGATTATCAAAACAAAGATGTGCTGGAATAAAAAAGCCTTACCTCTCCCCATCAGCTGCTTGTTGGGTCGCTTCATCTGAGCTTATCTGCATGAACTCCTTGATAGCTCTGAGTAATGTCTCAGTATCCTTGTTCAGTAGTGTGACCCCATCTGACCTGGACTCCTTGCTAGTTGAGAAAACACTCATTCAATTGGTGCATTGATCTCTGTGCATCTGACACAAATATTGGGTAAAATGATTGTTCACATGATAAGTTACCTTAAGTGGTACATGTAATCTTACGGACACGAACAATCCAATTTAGATAAAGAGTTTCTAACATCTATCATGCTCCAGCTCTCACCTGGATAGTGCTGCGTTTGAGGAGGTCTGACAAAAAATTAGAGCATAGCCAAGAAGGAGGGTCGTGAGTTTAAACATACTCATGATTCCCTGTAAAGAGAGAAAAAGAAAACACAGATATACTGATAAAATGTATGCAAACCAGCAAGGAATGTGTTTACTGCTTCACATTTAACTCAATCTACAGACATTTTAGATGAAAAGTAAAATTACTTAAAAATTGAGAGTTTTTTCAGTTTTAAATATATAAGCTTTATTATTATTTAACTCTGTTTCTCTGTTTGGTTTTCTCCCCTCACAAAATTATAGCCATGGTTTTTAAGGTTGTGCAGTAATGAGCAACAGTAATTAAAAGATTACAGTGGCTTCAGTAACAGAGATAGATGCAGTTTAATCTATTAGATATATAAAGCAAAGCAATTTAAATGCAGCAGAGCCACTTTTCACTTCTTTCTGTTTTCTTCTTTCTATATCCCATCATAAGATAAATTGTTTGCTCAAAGAAAAATAAAAGTATGAAAAAAGATAAATAAGTGTATCTTTTTTACGTACCTTGCAGTTAACGATCTTCTTCTACTGGAGATGTAGATGATGTGATGATAGTGTATCTGTTGAGCTTCCTCACAGTGTGCAGTTTTATATATGTCCCACATGGATTATTGTAATTTCTGAGCAAACACTTGATTATACTTCATTGGGCAGTCCAGTGCATGCTTCAAAGCTTCGGACCAATCAGAGGTAGTGTGTAATTTATAGCAACCAAATAAGAACTTGTATGCAAATCAAACTGCTTCATTGTCATGATGCTCTCAAATGACGAAAGATTTGCAAAGTTTGAACTCTATAAGTGGCAGGTGCATCCAGGCAAAAACATCACAGTAAATCAACAGAGGCAGGGAACTCATTAATACAAGATGCTTCCTTGCACCAACTCAGAGTAAGATCTATTCTTAAAAAGTATTTGTATGTTTTTTAATTTTCAACTTTTGCACATGTTCAGCATATGATTTAGGGCTTATAGTCAATTTGTACACCAAGGTACATATATGTTTCAGTATACTCTAATGGGGTAAATGTTGATGTTTTTAATGAAAAGAAGAGTTTGTAGAACCTTCTTCTGACTTGTTGATAGCATGACTTTTTTTTACTATCATTTAGAAGATGAAGCCAGTCAGACTGAATATTGTCAAATGCAGATGAATAATTTTGATAATATATCTGACCTGGTCAGACTCCAGGTAAAAGAGGGCATCAAGGGTTTCTAAGGTGACCAAACATGAAAAAAAAAAACTTACTAAAATAATCTACAGTAGCAAAGAGGCTGCACAGTTTGTAGCCCTGCAGTCTTTCAGCAAATAGGTCCTGGGTCTTGATTCTGGCCTGGGCTTTTTCTGCTTGGAGTTTGCATGTGTAGGTGCAGATACCCCAGCTTTCACCCACAATCCACTAACAATAACATTAGCATAATTAGCATTTCTAAATTGATATTAGGTGTAAGTGTATGTGTGCATGGTTGTCTGACTGTGTTGCCCTGCAACCGACTGGCAAGCAGTCCAGGATGTTTCCTGTCTTTTGCCCATAGACTGCTGGAGATAAGCACCAGCCCTGTAAAACCTGATGGATAAGCAGTAGAAGATGGATGAAAGGATGACCAAACCATCCCCACTCTTCCATCTCTCTTGGGTTGGACTGAGAACTTTTCAAAAAGAGCCTAAAATCTTATAGAACATTTATTTGGCTTTTAGAAATGTAAAAGGCATTAGGGAGAACTTCAAACATTAAGATTTTTATGTATAGAAAAGATTAAATAAATGATTATTTTCTCAATGCAATGGTAATTTATCAGAGTGAAATCTATTTTTGTGGAACAGTCTGTGTAAAACATGATCAGGTCCTACTAATGTTTAGCCAGAGAGAAGAAGGGTTGCGCGTCTTCTATGTGGCCTGCAAATACGCTCATTTCACTAAAAGGCCCATCTACTTTAATGGGTTTCCCTTGTGACGCAAAAAAAAATCGAAGGCAGGATGGGTTATGATACATCCTGCACTGTTGTAACATGAGGGAATAAGAGGAAAAACTGAAACCAGCAGCCAACTAATCTCCACAAAGAAACATAATGGACATCAAATAATGAAAAGGTGTAGTTTATTCATTGGGTGCTCCCTGTGATACTATTGGTAATGATTTGTAATTATCATGCTGCTATCTGGGTAGTCGTATAGCCAAACACAGAGTTATTCCGAGATTATTTAAATGAGATGAACATGGTGTTCATAATGAAGAATTAAACTTATTGCTGATGATTCTATTAAAGAGTTGCTAATTTTATTTAAAAAAAAACTGCTCAATAATAAAAAAAAAAATTAAAAAGGGAAAGGAAAGTGTTTCTTTTAGCTTTGTTCTAATCTGTTAACATGTTGCATGCTTGAGGAATGCTTGGAAAAACAAGGGGTTCCCCTAATTATGTTCCAAGGTGCATTTTGTGAGCAATTAAAAGCATTTTGATTTATTTCAAGCACACTGATTTTAAAGCCTTTAAAGTGATAATAAGTTAGTCTATATAGAGCAGAATTGGAATATGCATATTACGGCAGTATTTGAATGCATCTAAAAGCTTACAGGGAGGCTGTGAAGTGAGGTCAGAACATGAGCATTGTTGTCTGTTGGAAGTACTCTTTAGCTCACTGATTGGAGTGTTCTAGATCAACTGTGAAACTTTTTAATGAACTTTTGGAACAACCATCTCATTCGGCATTAAATGAATTAAGTCTACAGGTCTTAAAAGGAAAGTCTTGTTATCATGGGAGGGGGTTATAATGGAAGAGCATCCGTCTGACTTTATCAAGTCAATGTCAGACTGGCTAATATTTCTCTGACTTCTTTTACATAGGTATCAAAACTAATTTCGTAGTATTATTATGTAAGAAATGTACTGCACATCCAGTCCTTTTTCCAGTTAAAAAAAAAAAAAAACATGGAAAATGATTAACAATTATAAGCTTGTCTTGAAATGTGGATTCTGGAACCAAGAATAAAACTAAGCATTAATATTTAACACAAAAAAAAATGTTTTTATTACTATTTAAACACAAAGCATCATAAATGTACCTTTCAACACAATTTAAATGTCGAAATACAGAAGCATCCCTTGAATATAATGCAGATAATCTAATGCTACTCAAGGGTTAGGATTCATCACTAATTAATATAACCAAGAACACAAACTGATGCACAGAAAATAAATTTCAAAGGGAAAAGAAGTGTACACCAGGCCACACTTAGCTCCCACTGCACAGTGGGCATAAGTTGAGCATGAATTGTCTTGGAAAAATAATTACAACACAGGAGAGCAGTTTTGACAGAGAGGCCAGCATCACTCACTGCAATGCTTGTCAGAGACCGTCTCAGTTGAGTTCACTGGCAACTGGTCTGATTAAAAACAGTACTGAGCTTTGCATGGGCTGAAGAAGACATCGCATAAACAAATCTGTGATGCTACAAACAGGAAAAACAAAGAACTTAGACTTAGACAAACCTTATGGTCATTTTGTATACAAAACGAAATTTCGATGCATACAGCTTTTCAACAGTGAATGAGCACCTTACATCAGTGAAATGAACATTTTCATTTATAAAGTGAGACTGTGATCAGAATGTAAACAGTGTAGGAGAAAAGGAAAACTAATTTAAAGACATGATGCAAAAGGCATTAATAAGCTAGGGTTCAGAGCAAAATAAATAAATAAATGTGGTGCAAAATAAAGTAGATCATGGAGTTGAGTTCTATTTAAAGGGATTTCAAAATTCGCCATGTAGTGCAAATTTGATGTTTACAAGTGTGATACAGAGTCTCGATTTATGACTTGATTAGAGTTTTAACAGTTCACCAGTCTTATGGCAGTGGGGGAAAAGCTGTTGCAGAACCTGTTGGTCCTGCATCGAATGCTGCAAAGCCTCTTCCCAAAGGGCAGATGGGAGAACAGTCCATTGTGGGGGTGTGAGGGGTCGCTGATGATGTTACCGGCTTGGGACACGTAGTGCTGGGATGAAATGTCTTTATTGGAGGGACGAGGAGCCCAGATGATCCCCTATATTTCAATTATTGTAAGAGTCCAAGATTGTTGACTGAAATCTAATATCAGAAATGAGATCTATATAATTTTGAATGTAGATGGAAAAAGAAAGATTTGAGGCCACATGCATGTATAATTACAGTGAATCTGGCAGGACAATTGAAATTACACCTCTGTGAAAATCAGTGGAAGATGTAAAAGGGGTGTAATTACGACCAGGAAATTAAACCATTAATAAGTATTAAGTTAAGTGATTATGGGACCTCTAAAAGTTGTCCATAATCTAGTCCATGTTTTAAAAATAGTGTAAAAGATAAAAGACAGGACATACTGTAGAAATGGATATTTGAAGAACTGTAAATGATAAACATAAAGTTAAGTATGCCACAGCTGCCCTGCGCATGCATTCCAAATACAACATTTAAACACCTGCCTGGAAGCTACATAGGGATTACTAGTCCTCTTGGTGTTCCTGCCACAGCCATTACGTTGTTAGAGTAAAGACCCTATAAACCATGTCTGTTTTGAAAAAGGCTTTGTTAGAAGATTTATCAAACAATTTCAAGTGTTCCCGGATATAAAAAAAAAGTACATTAGGAGCACTGCTGTCAAAAGAGCCATGCAAAAAAACTATCACCTGTGGCCTAATCTGAAGGAAAACAGGAACAAATCCCATTTAAATTGAATCATTGCTCAACCTTTGTCAGTTTGAGCCTGAAAACACAAGACTGGGGGATTTGGTAAGGGTTAGAAGAGTTCATGTAGCTGCAAACATCAAAAGACAATGTAAAGAATTGTCTTTCCATCAATCCCTTTATTTTCTTACCTAATTAAGGGTCAGAGGAGGTTGAACCCTGTTCTAGTAGTCAGCAAACAAAAGATAGGTGTTGTACCTATCTTCTGAATGGTTAACAGTCCATCAAAAAGATCGTTGTTGCTTTTTGTTTGTTTTGTTTGCCACTTTAAATAATGCAAACTCTTAATATGCACATTATCATTTTTAGATTGTATTAGATACAAATACATTTACCACACAAACTGAGAATTTGTCAAGATAAAAGGAGAGATTTATCTTTCTGTGGGAAATGTGTTTTTAATATTCTCAGTTAATCAGCTCTGGGTCATAGAGATCCATCATAAAGTGTGCTGGATGAAAGAGGGGCTTTACGGCTGTTATAGAGGGGCCCAGAAATATAATCAGAGAATTTAAATGGAGTTTTGACAACTTTTTGCTGCTTATTAGGAATTGAGTAATAGATCTATAGCACAGACGTTTTCTCTACAAGAAGTTACATAAGTAAAAGTTGAAAACTAACATCAGGTGTTGCTTAAAAACCATGATAACATTACAATCCACTAACCTTATTTTGCCACCAGGCAGACATATTTGTAATTGTTAAACTGACTGTGGTTCAGTGATTCTCATTATTGTTGGGCATGTAGGTGGCGCAGTGGATAGCTCGCACAAACCATGTACAGAGGCCTTAGTCCTCAACATGGCCGCCCTGGGTTTGAATCTGGCCTGTGGTCCTTTGCTGCAGGTCTCTTCCCCGTTCTCATACCCCCTTTTCTATCAACCTACTGTAAAAAAAAATCAAGCCACTAGAGCCGTAAAAACTCAAAAAATATAAATAAATATACAGACTCTCAATATTGTTATTGCTTTAATTTCTGCAACCATAATGGCCAGGGTGGTGAAGTTCCCCCTGATATGAGTCATAACCTACTTTTGCTCAGGGAAACTGCAATAAGGAAGCATAGCGTTTTAAATATTACAGTTACTTATTTGATATCTGTAAATTTATACTCCCTTAGGGAGATAGAAAATTGTTTTTATTTGTTTGTAATAAGGTCAAATGTAGAATTAAACCGCCACCTTGTTGCAGCATAAATACATGTATGGCAAAAGACGATAAAATGTTATTGTTAATTGTGAAAGACAATCTTGTCTCTCACGGGTTGACAAAGGCTGAAAAAACTTATGGTCTCTGGTCTGATCAGATTTTAGGTAAATGAACTTTAACAGTAATATCTCTTGAACTTATTGTTCAGCCTACAATGTAACACATTCATTTTTATAATTAAGGATCAGAGGGTGTGTATCATAATGCATAGCTCTGTGAAATTACTGTATATTTGATTTGTTTTTTGATTTTCCACATTAGGTTGTATTGCAGGAAACATTCAAGTAATATTAAGTCTTATTATATCAAACTTCCTTCAGAAGCCACACAAGTCAGCAACAAATACTTTGAGAAATGTAAGATGAGGCCTCAGGCTGCCCTGTTGATTTTATTATTATTTTTGCTGAGGTGCAATTATAGTGCAGCCACATAGTACAATGACCTTTCATCAAGCTAAAACCTCACAAGGGTCAATCATTCATCCAGTTTCTCCTGTTTTCTGCCAGGGTCACGGTAGAGTTGGCACCTATTTCCAGCAGCCTATGGGCAAAAAGGCGGAGCACACCCTGGTCAGGTTGCAGTCTGTCGCAAGCCAACACAGAAATACACAGAGACATAAAGCTATGCACACTCACAACTAAGGATACGTTACACACGTCAAATACCCTAACAGTCATGTTTTTGGACTGTGGAAGGGAGCCAGAGTACCCAGGAGGAACCCACACATGAAAAGGGAGAACATGCCGAAAGTCCTTAGGCCAGAAAACAAAGCCAGGACCTTCTTGCTGCAAGGCAACAGTGCTACAAGCTGTGCCATCGTGCAGCCAAGTTTCAATCAATAAATCAGTTTTTGGTAATAAAAGCATATTTAGTAAGATGTAATAGTTTTAATTTTCATAAAAGTGTGTTAAGTCTATATTTGTCATCAAAGCCACATATCAACATAGACTGTAGAAAGCACAGTTACTTGTTTTTTTCTTACGGTCTTTAATGTTATGGCATGGTGCATGTGTCCTGTTTAAGGTCAGTTAAGATTAGAAAAATTATTAGATTTGCCAAATAACAGAATGATAATTTAAGAACTTTACACATAAATCCTTGAACTTTCTTTATTGGTGATAGCTACATTGATAGATTTTTATTATCTAAGAGTTAAGCACCTTGATTGGTGCCCAGCCCACATGGTTTATTAGACACTATCAAACAATAAAGAGTACAACAGCAAAATGGCAAACTACTAAACAAAGCATGACATAAAAAGAACCCTTAAAATTGCAGATATATACAGAGAGACACTCGGGTGTAAAGAGGGGCAGAAGTCTCCACCGACAACTGGTGGTGGTGAGTTGGCTCCGATGGGGGGGGGGACGCCAGTCAGACCTGGTAGGCCCAAACATATTGTGAGGGTTTGCTGGGAATTTCTGGCAGAGTTCCCCGTGAGAAGAAGCCCACCTCCAGGAGAGCTTTGAACACGTTCCGAGGGAGGTGGGGGACATTGAATCTGAGTGGGCTATGTTCTGTGCCTCTATTATTGAGGTAGCTGTGGCTTCGAACACACTGATGGACAGCAGCGGTGAGGGAAGCTGTCAAGCTGAAGGAGGAGTCCTTGGGTCCTAGTGGGGTTGCTGTGCTGCTGACCTCGATTTGGGATGTCGTATGTAGGTGGGTGGATTACTTCGCAGGCCTCCTTAATCCCACCAACATGTCTTCCATTGAGGAAGCAGAGCGTGGGGCTCCGGGTCAGGTTATCCCATCTCTGGTGCTCAGGTCACTGAGGTGATTAATAAGCTCCTTGGTGGCAAGGCCCCAGTGGTGGGTGAGATTCGCCTTGAGTACCTTAAGGCTCTGGAAGTTGTGGGGTTGTGTTGGTTAACGCAACTCTGCAACATTGCGTGGACATCAGAGGTAGTTCCCCTGGATTGGCAAACTGGAGTGGTTGTCCCTCTATTCAAAAAGGGGACCAGAAGGTGTGTTCCAACTACAGAGGAACCACACTCTTAAGCCTCCCTGGTAAGGTCCATTGCAGGGGATATTGGTCCGCAGTAAGTCAGACATGTTTCTGATGAGGGTTGCACTCCGCCACGGTTGCTCCTCATCACCAATTCTGTTCATAACTTTTATGGACAGAATTTCTAGGTACAGCCAAGGTATTGAGGGGATCTATTTTGGTGGCCTGAGGATTGCGACTCCGTTATTCGCAGATGATGTGCTTCTATTGGCTTCATCAGGGCGTGATCTGCAGCTCTCACTCAAGCAGTTCGCAGCCAAGTGTGAAGCAGCCTGGATGAGCTTTGGGTCCAAAAGAATGAGATCCTGCATACAAGGAGCTGAAATTTGTTTTCTCCGTAGTGTGTCTGGGCTCTCCCTTAGAGATAGGGTGAGGAGCTCAGTCATCCGGGAAGGACCCAGAGTAGAACCGCTGCTCCTCCCCATTGAGAGGAGCAAGTTGAGGTGATTCAGGCATCTGGTTAGGATGCCTCCTGGACGTCTCCCTGGTGATGTGTTCCAGGAACGTCTCACTGGGAGGAGGCCAAGGGGGGGACCCAAGACACGCTGGAGGGACTATATTTCTCGGCTGGCCTGGGAGCGCCTTGGGATTCCCCCAGAGGAGCTGCCCCAAGTGGCTGGGCAGAGGGACATCTCGGCCTCCCTACTGAAGCTGCTACCCCCGCGACCTGACCCTGAATAAGCAGAAGAAGATGGTTGGATGGATACAGAGACAATAGTTCATCATATGGGATACAAAATACTTTGTTGCAGATAGCAGGTATTTTCCACAAATGTTGCCAGAACAAAATCCTCCTTTTCAGACAAACAGCACAGAATCTCTGCTTCATCTTTCCAAGATAAATAAGGACTTTTTAGCTGAATTGATTCAGAAAGGGAGTTTCTTATGTCACAGTATAAAGTACAATAAAGAACAAAACAAAATTCCTCTTCCACAGCCTTGAGATAACAAAAGTTCGCACAAGCTTTAACTGTTCAGGTATTCCTTTCAATCAAGCAATACGTTTAACTCTTAGCGGCCAGCAAGTGGTGCACTCACACACTAGTTGTCCTCCTGTTGCTGCCAACAGCTACAACAGCTATTCCCCCCCCCCTCTTATGGCTTCATGTTTTTTTTTTCTTTTCCGGTAAGTTTTTGATTTTTCAAATATTTAACAAAACAGTTTTTTTCTATCTGCTACTTTATCTAAACATTTGTACCCTCAACTTCATGGGTGCATGAAAACATCTATACATTTCTATAAACTCTAGGGTTAAGTACATTTATTAAGGTCTAAAGTTCTTCCTTTATCTTGCATTATTTAATTGTATTTAGCTATGTTATTCTGTCCCATAGGCAAGCAGAATAATTGCAGGGATCCTTTTTGTCTCCATGTAACTCTAAATTTGTAAATTTACCCTTCATAAGCATGCATTATTTGGTCTCACAATTTTCTAATAGAATACTAAACATGGTGTATGTAAACTTCTGAATTTTGAAAGAGTAATTAAACCTCCTTAAATTAATATTTAATTGTACCGGTATTTAAGAAAAATTAAGAAAAAAAATGGAAATTCTCACAGACCTAAAATGGCAAAGTGGTTTGTCAGACAATAGAAATAATGTTTTCTGTCTTGCCATTCAACTTCTTTTTTCAGCTGTATCTCTTTATTTTCTTGAATGTGCTTGCAGTATTATTCAACTTCTGGTGTCACACCTTTGCAAATTTAAAGTCCTTACAAATTTAGTAAACAGTTGATTGCCAGAAAATTTCATCTTATAGAAATACAAGCCATGTCACCATCCTGACATATCTAGGAAATGTTCCTCCTAACTATATTTACCAGATGTTATATTAGGAAGCTTGCATAAAGCAATTACATCATCGAAGAGAATAATGTAGCCAAACAAATCTGAAACACTGGAAGTGCAGATTGGAGCATTTTTTTTAAAAGCAAAAGAGAAGCGCACCAGCTTGCTCAGCAGGGAGAAGAAACTGAATAAACGACTTTGACCTCATGTCTAAAGTAGGAACTAGTGGCAAGGAATGGATAATAAATCACACGGTGAGAGCAGGGTTTTATAGTCTTGCAAACTTGTTTTCAATTTGAATTGTCTGCTTACCCTGAGAAAACATTATATTTTTTGAGCATCAGGTCATGTTTGTTTTTTTGTCTTAAGTTTGTTTTTTTAACTAAGATTTAGCTCCACTAAGGTGCTCAGATATCCAGGCCTGAGGCATACACTTATGAAAGTCTGGAATGCAGCACATGCCTTTACCTTTCACCTCTGAATGTAGCTTGACCTTCCCTAACCTTTACTGTGTTGGGGTGAAATAACCTGCAGGGGGTTACTGGGCCAAAGTCTGCCTGGCAACATTTAACCAGACTCTTGTTAAAAAAATAAAAAAAATAAAGACTAAAGATAAAATTTTTTAAATCACCGCCATTTGCTTTTCCAAAAAGTTAAAAGTTGTGGATTTAAAAGATATAGTTTCTAAGTTCATTCCCCATCAAAATATCTTTAAGATTACTTTTAACCTCACACTGATCTGTGTGATTAATCCAAATCCTATGCAGCAACAGCCACGTTTTTTAAAGCATTTGTGATGAGCCAAACATGAGCCTAAAAAATATATCTTTCTTATAATTTTTTTTTTTACCAAATGCCTTTTGCGTGTGTTTTAATCCAGTCAGTAATGAACTTTACAACTTTTTTTAATGAAAAAATCACATCAACCTTAAAATCCCGGCTTCTTTCCTGAGGTTCATTCATGATCATGATGTTTATTTTTGCTTTTCCAAAAAACTCTTGCCAAATCTCTTCTTTCGTCAATACCTTGTGTTTTGCCAAGAGATGTGTAATTTAGTCAATAATACAATGCCTAACTCCACTTCCAAGAAATGCCAGTTTAACTAGAAATTATTTGATAAAGAGAGTAATTTATTTTATTTTATTGTATCTTTTTTTGCTATAAGTAATATATGCTCTACTTAAGGAGAAGTAGCAACCACTGTTGGGAGTAAAATAATTTCAAAATTATAAATCAGTTATTAAATGCATATGTGTCTTAAACCAAACCTGGGCTGCATTTTTTCTGTTCTTTACCAATGAATCTAAGAGTAATGCACTCACATGGAAACACTTAATTTAAAAGATCTGCAAAGGGATGTATTATTTCTAACTTGTTTATTTTTTTTGAATAATTATGTTATAAAGCTAGAAACATTATTGATTTAAATGAGAAACCATCGTGGCAATGGTAAGTTTTAACCCTTAGATTATTGCATCTTTATGTAACTGTTCCTTTGACACTAGGTTTTTCTTCTAAGCAATTAATGGTCCAAGTGCTTACAAAACCTTTTGCTGCTATTGTGATAAAAAAAAAAAAGGATTGCTTGCATGCATATGTTTTTTTCCCCAAAAAAAATAAATTAGGACTTAACTGTCTGATGTAGATTAGGTATTGTGTCATTGGGAATCACATTGCATGCATGTCTTTTTAAGTCATAAATTGCAGATGCGCGACTTAAATGTAAGTTTTCAACTTTATATTACTATTTGTAGGATACATGAATGGTTTATGTGCATTTTGCAAAAGTTGTTTTGGTGTTTTAAAGCACCTTTCACAAAATCCAACTTAATAACCATCTAACTGAGCCGGATTATTGATCAAGAGCAGAACAAAGTTCATCAACCGTTGACTCTAACTTTCTGGCCAATCTTGGACTTAGAGGCGGGGGATAGAATAAATGCAAGATGATACATATGCGGTTCAGTTCCTCGGAGGAGAACCGGGGTCGGGATAGATTTTTCCAGCAGGCAAAGGAGAGTTTTGCAAAGATGGTTTCCCTGAAATCTCCGTCCCTGATGCCGGTGACCCGCGCCGACGCGCTGCTCGGTCTGGGCTGCTTGGCTGCGGCTCTCCTCGCCTTCCTACTGGTGCGCCAGCTTGTCAAGCAGAGGAGACCCCCTGGGTTTCCTCCCGGTCCTTCTCCCATCCCTATCATAGGAAACATTTTTTCTCTTGCAACTGAGCCGCACGTCTTTCTCAAGAGACAAAGCGAAGTTCACGGGCAGGTAAGACTTGATTTCCCTGGAGCAAAATGCGCTTATTTAGAGCCGTAAACCTTGAGGGGTGCGACCCTCCACGCGTCGGAGCGCGCACGCTCATGGGATTAATTATGGAAGGAACAAAAGAGACTCGCCCAAACATTTGGCTGACTGGAGCATTTCATTGGAGGAGGACAGCTGACAAATCAGGGGCTACGAGAAAAGAAAATCTCCTCCCAAGTAGCCAGTCATCTTTTGAACCAAGCAAAAAAGATAATCTGAAAATGCATGCATATTTTGATTAAACCATGAACTTATTAAAAAAGTCACTTCCTGTGGATGAATTTATCCCTATTTCTAAAGTGATAACTTCATGTTTCTCTTTTTTTGTGTGTGCAGATTTTCAGTCTTGACCTGGGAGGCATCATGACTGTGGTGTTGAATGGTTATGACAGTGTAAAGGAGTGCCTTTATCACCAGAGTGAGGTTTTTGCAGACCGCCCCTCACTGCCTTTATTCAAAAAAATGACCAAAATGGGTGGTAAGCTGCTGGTTTATGTTTCTCCATCACTAGCTCATAATCTAAGACACTGGTTGGATTTTCAGTGATAGAATTCTACTTTTTTCATATCTTCCAAGGTCTCCTTAATTGTAAATTCGGGAAAGGCTGGGTTGACCACCGCAAGCTTGCTTGCAACTCGTTCCGTTACTACGGCAGCAGCCAGAGACTATTTGAGAGAAGGATCACAGAGGAGTGCATGTTCTTTGTTGATGCAATCGACAGACACAAGGGAAAAGCCTTCAACCCCAAACACCTTGTGACCAATGCGGTGTCGAACATCACCAATCTGATCATTTTTGGACAGCGTTTCACCTACGATGACAGTAACTTCCAACATATGATCGAGATCTTCAGTGAGAACGTGGAGCTGGCTGTCAGCGGCTGGGCTCTCCTCTATAATGCCTTCCCTTGCATTGAATATCTGCCCTTTGGAAAACACCAGAAGCTCTTCCATAATGCTGCTGAAGTGTATGACTTCCTGCAGGAGGTTATAAAACGATTTTCCCATGGCAGGGTGCCCCATGCACCACGCCACTATGTTGATGCATATTTGGATGAGTTGGAGCGAAACACAGGAGATCCCAATAATTCTTTTACTTATGAGAACCTCATCTATTCAGTGGGTGAGCTCATTATTGCTGGCACAGAGACTACTACCAACACCCTGCGTTGGGCTATGCTGTACATGGCCCTCTACCCCAACATACAAGGTAGGTACAAGATGTCTTATCATCAAATAAGGACAAAGCTATTCTCTTTTTAGTTAATGAATGATTGTTTCTGTTTTTTTGTGCAAAGAGAGGGTGCACAGGGAGATTGACAGTGTGCTGATCAATGGGAGGTCACCGTCTCTTGAGGACAAGCATAGGATGCCCTATGTGGAGGCCGTTCTGCATGAGGTTCTTCGTTTCTGCAACATCGTGCCTCTTGGCATCTTCCGAGCCACCTCCCAGGAAGCAAAAGTCAATGGGTACACAATTCCCAAAGGAACCATGGTGATAACAAACCTGTACTCTGTGCACTTTGATGAGAAGTACTGGACGGACCCAGGGGTCTTCTCACCGGAGAGGTTTCTGGACAGCAGTGGAAACTTCATGAGGCGAGAGGCCTTCCTTCCATTCTCTTTAGGTTAGTGAGTTTCTTCTTCTCTTAAAGAATAAAAACAAAACCTTTACTTACACTGGAAAACATCCAAATCTAGATTAGATTTAGAATTTTTCTTAAAATAAGTGCATTTGTTCTTGAATTGAGGAGATAAAAGAGACATATTGCCAATGGAACAAGACAATTTAGGTTTAAAATAAGAAAAGACAACTGCATTGTCTTATTTCAAGTGCATATTATCTAATGATCTTATTTTAAGAGTAAAAATACTCATCCCATTGGCAAATTATCTCATTAACCTACTCAAATTAATTTGAGAAAATTATACTTATTTCTAGATTGTTTTTGCAGTGTAGGCCCTAGGTATGCATTTATAAATGCAGTTAAGAATATGTTTTTTTTTATTAACTAAGACCTAATCAATAGTTAATCTTCAATAACAGTAGAGGGTTTAAGTCTAATGTTGACCAGTTTATCAACAGAGCAAGGAAAGCCAAAAATAATTTGTGTGCATGTTTTATACATTTAAAAAAAATAAATGATTTGTGAAGTTAAAAATTTTTTTTAATTGAAACGAATATGTCCGTTCATTTGATTCCAAAAAGGTTTGGAGATTTTATCCTCAGTTTCACTTTGAAAGAACAGAGGGATGTTCTGGTCCTTGAAACTTATTTAAGATTAAAACAGGTACTAGCACATTTTTAAACATTAAAAGTTGAATATCTTTTCCTGTCTTTTTTTTTTAATAGAATTAGGTATTTCCTTTTCTACATAGTTTTATAACAAGCAAAATGACTGAATGAAATGCAGATCTTAAGTGGAGTCTTTGCAGTGTTTCATTGCAAGACATGTTACAAAACCCATCCTGCCCTTGATTTTTATGCATTAGCAGCACCAGTTAAAGCTGAAGTGTGTTCTTTTCCCTTCCACAACCACACACATCATAATTTCCAGCTGTTATCGCTGATGACTTAGGCAGTCCTGCAAGAGTCAGAGATTACCAGAAAAATATAAACTACAACTAAAAACAGCAAAGTATTGCTTCATTCCATCCAGATAGAGTCTCATTGATTATTTGCAGGCAAGGAGTGAAAACTTGTTGCTTAAAATCTTCAATTTTCTTTTGTTTTCTAATGTACCTAAATTGAATTTCTAACGTATTCTTTACTGGTGCTCTAAAACTATATTCGTCTTTTTAATATTGTTTTTTTATGTGAGTGAGAATATAATTTTCACAGGATATTGTTTGAGTTTTCTTATATTTTCACACAATTGTCATTAGTTTTCATGATTGATACATTTACCATTTTTTGACCAACACTTGTTTGACAATTGTTAGCAGATTTCTAAGCTTAATGCTTCCATTTTATTGTAGACTACTAATTACATATCAGCCGCCTGCATTATGTATACTTAAGGAGCTAGTGTGTATTATCTATTCAGAAGTTTCTTTTTCTGTGTGGACAATTACACACAGGTCCATTATTGTGTTTTTATAGACTTTAATTCTTTATACCCCAAGAAATATTAATATTACATGTAGGAAGGCTGCACTGTAACTGTTAATGTATTGATTGTATTTTTCAGGTAAGCGTCACTGCGTCGGTGAACAGCTGGCCAGAATGGAAATGTTCCTCTTCTTTACCACCTTGCTGCAGAGGTTTCATCTTCATTTCCCCCCAGGCACCGTTCCAACCGTTACTCCCAAACTTGGAATGACTTTACAGCCGAAACCTTACTCCATTTGTGCTGTTCGCAGACAACAGAAGTTTCACAGCTCTGAAGACACTCCTTATCACAAATAGTTTTGTTGGCTGCTTTGCACAGCGTGGCCTGTGGATATCGGTGTTTAGAACTGACTTTTGAGTATCCGGATGCCCCTTGACACTTCAACACAATTATAAGTTTATTCAACTGATATTGATTTTTTTTTATATGAGCATATATGCATGTTTGCACAATAGTTTTAAACGGCAGGGGAGGCGACAGGTGCTGAAAGGACATCCTGGGAGCACAAGCAGACTATTGATTTAATTCCCTGAGCTCCTGCAACTAGAAAACGAAATTTCTGTGAACCTTGGCGCAGTGGGGACGGCTTAGGTCAATGATTTATATTATGTACACCAATGATGGTTCATAGCACTGATGTAGTAGGACAGCTTTGGGGAGATTAACGACACTAGATATTCATGCAGCTTGTGTCGGGCCAAATTGGACTAACAGATTTTCCAAGAAAGTTCTGAACAGTGTATTGGGATTGGCCCTGGGTCAAGATTTACAACATCTGGACTGACTCTGAACCTTTCTCCAGGGATAGCATTATTTGGAAAATCTATCTCTCAGAAAGCAAATGCAAAGCTGATGGAGTTCTAGAAACCAACTTTCCAACACTGGTTTCTGGTAAATGGTGCTTATCAGTACTAATATTGTACTGTGTTTTTATGTAAGATTAACATTTGTATGTTGTTGTTTTTTTTGCAATCCTGGTTGTGTTTCTTTTTGTGTATTCATAAAGTATTGTGACATTGAAAATTTCTCACTTTTTATTTAACCTCAGCAACAGAAATTTGAGCCTTAAATCCTTACAGATATTACTTTATCCATATAAAAAATTGGTTTATTAATTTAAGATTAAAACTATATTTTTCAATGCAGTGCCGGAAGAAATAATTCAAAAAAGAAGAGCTTGTGGAAAACTCAATCATACTCTTGTTCACATCAAAGAAAGTGAAGTGTTTCTTAATGTTAACTTAAGGTACAAAGGTAACTATTCTGTTTATAAAATGTTAAATTGTTGTGTTTCTATGAGGTCCATACTGTAACTTGAAAAAGAAAGTTCAAGAAAACAAAAGAAAGCTTTAACCAACTTGCAGCAGCACTGCACAAATGGCAGGTATGATCACTATGCAGAAAAATAGGTGAAATGCAGTTTAGCAGCTTCTGACATCCAAGTAATTTCAGTGTCAAAGCCTATCTGAAATATTTTGTTTTATTTTCTAAAAGGAATGCCAGGAATTGATGGATAAATGATGAATCTACTATTTTATTTCAGAGTCCTAATTGCCTCTATTGCCTCTTTATTGTCACGATGGCTGGAGATATATGTTCTTAACATGGTGCCATTATTTTTATCTGCCTTTGAAACATCCTGAATATGAAAAGGGCAACCACAAACAGCAAGCCCCCGGATCCAATATAGTGTCTGAAGCACATAACTAAATATTACACAAGCAGAAGCTAGAGCAGTTTTTTTTAAATATATATATAACAGCAGATGCTAACAAGAAACAGCTGCATTAATAATAGTATTGACTAAAGAATAAAAAAATACCATCTAAGGCATTTCCCAAGTGTTCTTTAGGAATTGGATTATATTTTTCCTCATTGTGTCTATTTGTGTGGGCGTTGGTGTTAGTATTGGATCACAGCTAGCTGCTTCAAGATGTTAGAAATAATTACTGTATGCTGACTCTGTTCACCATATGACTGGGGGAGTGTTGGCATAGTGGTTAGAGTAGTGCACTTGTGCTCTGAGAAGGTTGCAAGTAAACGGTTGGATCCTCTCAGCCTTCACTCTGGGTTCCTTAAGCAAAACCCTTAACCCCACACTGCTCCCCGGGCGCCGCACAATGGCAGCCCACTGCTCCCCAAGGAGATTGGTTAAATGCAGAGAGTGAATTTCCCCATTGTGGGACAATAAATTGATTTATGTTTTTGCATGACATGATGTATAAATTAATGTTTTAGGTTTGCACCTTCCTTTGTAAAATATTTCAAAATTTGATCATAGAACCTTTTTGAGATTTCCTCCATACCTGCTATCCTTTGACATTAGCGTGGCATGTTTTAATGCTTGTTTTCTTAATCATATCCTACACTACAGGGGTCCTTAGTTGTCTTTTATAACTCGTCCAATTACATGTTTTAGGACTGATTGAATTAAATATTTTTTATTGTATTATTTTTAAAGTTAAAATAAATCGAAGAGTCAAGCTCCGAAGTTATGTAAAACACAGCAAAAATATTTGACAGATGTTTTAGAGATATCTTAGGTATGTTTAATTATTTTCGTTTATTTTTTAAGAAATTAATTTTTTAAGTCAAAATAACTGGATAAGATTATAAGTAAGAAATACCTTGGCCACTCTAAAGAACTATTCTGGTAACTGATCAGTAATAAAAATAACTGATGAAATAATGTCAAATTTGCAGTGCAAATCCAGAAAAAAATAACTTTTTTTTTTCCAGTGTATATAGTAAAGAAGAGAGAGGTAAATAGCATATATAACTCTCAAAAACTATAGAGAGAAATATCATCAAGAAATTCAAAGAGAGCAATAACAAACAAAAGGCCATTCACATAAAAATCTTACCTAGAGACCTGCCCATGAACGATGAATGCAGTGTGAAGTTGCAGTGAAGGAAACCATGTCTGGCTGTTGTTTTGTACTCCAAAATTAACCCTAGAGATAAACTACAGGGGGATCATGCTTCTCAGGCTACCAGGAAGGCCCATGCTGACGGGCTGGAAAAAAGAACAAGGCTGATTGTCAAACCTTGGCTTCAGGAGAAGCTTTTTTTTTTTTTTGTCCTTGCCATGGAACACTGGAGCAGTTCTACGTCGTCTGCAGCATGTTAAATTGTTCATGGAAGTTTCTCTGACCAATCCACAGGTGTCTAGTGAAGTGATTTAACTGTGTACCTCATGGTTCTCTGTGTGGGGTGCTACAGAAGTACAGAATCATGGGCCCTTTACTAGGGGCCATCATTTGCCGTACAAACTGAGGAGTAGTTTGGTCCTTAAGTCAGACCTATTGGCGATGCATCATGGACTCCAGAAGGACAGCCCTCTATTGTTGGTCCAGTTCATAAATTTTGTAGATAGGATTTCTAAATGCAGCCAAGGGCCAGAGGGGTTCTAGCAGTATTCAGTCCTGCTTTATCAGGATGACGTGCTTCTGCTTGCTTCCTCCTGCCAAGACCTACAACATGTCCTAGGGTACTTTGCAGCCAAGTGTGAAACACTTGGGATGAAGATACTAACCACCTGGATGCCTGAAGATGATTCAGTCACATCCTATTGTGAAGAGACCAAGCGGGGCAGCCCATGACGCGCTGGAGGCACTATGTATCTCCATAGGCCCTGGAATGTCTCAAGCTTTGGACAGGAGGATAAGGTGGAGAAGATGTCTGGTAGTCTATACTGAGACTGTGACCTATTCCCTGATAAGCAAAAGATGAGTAGTACAAGTATGATAAACAGCTGCTAATGATAGAACTACACCATGAAGGATAACATTAATGTTACTAATTAATAGTAGTTTGTATTAATAATTAATAGTAGTTTAACTAATTAATTACTGTTTTTCAAGGCTGCACTTTAAAAAAATGATATTATCTAGAGCAGTTTTAAATGAAATTTCAGTCAAGTTCTTAATTGACCCGGAGAAACCCAAATTTAAATTCCATTTAGTGCCCCATCCAAGAGGGTCATCATATCTGTAAGAGCTTGAGAAGATGTTTTTTTTTTCAAAGAAGATGTAGGAATTTCTCAGGACATACATCAAAGGACTACCAAAACTGTTATCCAGCAAAAACTGGAAATAAAACAATTAACAAGAAATCTTGTTTCCAAAAGGCTGATGAACATTTTTTTAAAATACAATTTTTTTTCCATTTGCTTTTCTTATTACTCGCATTTCTTATTATTTGCAAAACACGGTCATGACTGGGTCAAACTAAATTATTTAGTTAGCCTAGAGATGCTTAGCTAAGGTAACTAGCAAGTAGGAGTAAGACAGTATTGACAGTATTGAGGTGTGTTTTACATAAAACTAGCCAGTTTACTTTTTTACTTTTTCTAGTTGGTTCCACCTTTAAAGTGACAAAAGTTGACATGAGCACACAGTAAGATGTCCACACACGAGTCGGAGGCTCGATCTGAATGCCTCAAATCGGTAAGGACAGTTAAGCCGCAGCGGAAATGTGTCCGAGGCCATCGGGTGCAATCTAAATAGTGCTGACAGTTAGGAAGCAGCTGGGGCCAACAGGTAGTATGCTTCCTGGTGCCTATGCAGTAAGCATAGGAACCTCCACTATGAACTATACGACTGCCGACAGTCCTTTGGGTGACTGGGAGTATAGACACAGCCCATCAATAATAATAATACATATTTTTGTGACATGTGCTGTGTGTGACGGGTGCATGTCCTCGTTTTCATGTGTTTTGGGTTTATAAGGGAGAGCATCATCCATTAGCTACATTTGTGCAACTTTTGTTTTTTGTAGTCCAAATTTTACCTGTGCCAATCACGTGGGTGTCCATCACAAAATCAGGTCCCTAAGGTTGATGGCTTTCCAGATTCAGCACAAGAGACTCTTGTGCTTCTTTCCTACCTGGAATAGTTTTTATTATTGACCCCTCAAAAGGTGGAGTAATATGAGCTATGAATAAGAACTAAGAGCCATAATTTGTGGTATTTAGATCAAGCCTGATAGAATCTACAGGCGCATGGAAAGCAATACATGAGCACAGAGAAGGAGCATGCATTCATGCTTGTGACATATGGACATAGCTGGGGCCTTGTGGTATTGTATTTGCACGCATAAAACGTTCAAAATGCAGTGGACATTTTTTCTTATGTGAGTATTAATTATGGGTGAGCACTTTTGACAGAATTCTGGCGTTATATAATTACGTGTATGTTGTGTGTTAGCCATAGTCAAATACTTTGGCCTTAACAGGTCACTGTTGTGTGAAGTTTTGTTTTGTATACTTCATACAACATCTGCTGAGGTTACAAATCTTTAACTCTTAGTTTGTAGCTGATAAACTAAAACAGTTGAGAAACATTACTTCAATATGTCTGTTTAGTTTGTGTTGGTGTGATGACTAATTTTATGAGCAGCCAACAAGACTGAATTCAGCTCCGATTCCTACCATATACAGAGATTTTAGTGTTTTACCTTGCTTTTCTCTACCATTATGACATTCTGCATACTAACAGAATGATGAAATGTGAGAAAAAGGAAAATATATCTGTGAGTTTACTGTTTCCCATAAGAAACCACCAGCTTAACTCAGCCTAGAACAAGATTCATTGATATGATTTTTGGTTAGTTCTGCTTAGAACTTATTTCATCTTTCAAATCACAAAGAAGATATCCAAAACCTGTTGAAGGGGAGCATATGAACTGAAAATGGATATGTTGGTGCAATGCAGTGGTTTCTGGTTACACCTTTTGTTTTTGACGTGGTGTGGAAGAAAAAAAAAAACAAATTAACAGTGTATAGTGTGGTTGCACAGACACAAAAATGCCCTTAAACATACAAAGGAAAAAAACATCAATGAGAACAGTTGATACTTTAGGGATGGTGTTTTATGGCATCTATAAATAACAACAAAAATAGGCTGTCCCACATTTAAGATATGGGTGAATGGTTACATTAGACAAACGTAGGTATACGGATGCTCTATAAGCGTAACAACTGTTCATAGATGTAATCATGGCACAATCACGTAGGACTCTGTGGTTTGAAAGACTGCACACTGAAAAGCCAACAACCATTTATGACTTAATGAGCCAGAATGTCAGGTCAGGAGCTACAATGGCTTTATGATCCAGCTCTGGTCCACGTGGGAAAAAATAAAGATAGTCTAGCCAGAAATCTTGCCTTCATCCCTACCACTTGGATTCGAATCGAATGTGCTGCTCTCGCACGAATGGCAGCCGGGAGAAAAGTTAAAGATCAGCACATCACAGCCCACAAAAAAACAGAAGGCAGGTAATGTTTGGCACTGGTTGGATCAAGTGATTGAACAGTGTGAGAGTTAATGGAGAAGACAAGAGTGGTTATGGTTGAGTACAGGGAGGAAATATTGAGGCTAGAAGTAAGTGGAAAGTAAAATCTCCCCCCTTGCACAGTTTGACATCTGGAAAAAGAAAAACACTCTGGAAACACAAGGACGTCATAATTACATGATGCACATGTCAGCTGTGTGTAGAAAACAGATGCATTCATTTGATTATTTCAAAAATATATATTTATATGCACATACTCTTTTGTACAGTGGCTAAACACTTGTTTGGTATTAAAATGTGCACAACAGTATTTATTTTCTGTCATTAAATATTACTCAGCATACACCGCTTGTTTAACATTTTCTGCAGGGATTATGAGTTAATAAGGTGATAAAAGACCAACCTAAAGTAACAATTCTGCCTTCCCTTTGATAAAATATCTTAAGTGGAATGCCAAGAGTTGAGACAGAAATAAAAAATACAAATGGAGAACTATAATGTCTTTAACTTGTCTTGTGACAACTCACACTATATATGCGTGTGTATATAAACAAAACCAAAGAGAAATAAAACCCGGCATCCCTTCTTCACACACTGACTGAGTGGTGGGTTTGAATAGAAGTCTCTAAAAAGAGGAACAACTATTAGTTTTTTAAAAAACCTGCTAACCTCTTTAATGTCAAAATAGAAGCAAACATATTACTTGAAAACTGCAGAATTGATGTTGCTGCAGAAAAGATATTTGCAGTCTATTAACAATCGGGATTAACTTTCTTCAGTGAGGTTGTAAAAGGATTTTGCAAACAGTGTATAAATTATACCAAGAGAATGCACATAAGGCATGTCTCTCTACCAGAGAATATTCCATCTGCTTCAATTTCTTTGTGGTCAAGTTGTTCATTAAGAGATTTCAGACTACTTCAATCACCCGATTTTTTAAATTTCTTTAGTTTTTAAAGTGTATTTCATAAGAATGACAAAACATTCTTGCAAAAATAATAAATCAACTCTGCATGAATCCTGAGTAACCTTTAAAAAAATACTTCTAATCAAAAAAATAAAAGGAACATGTAGAATCCGTTCATTGAATCAGCACTCCTGATCTGAATGCAACACATCAAACACTAGAGGACATTTTACTGATCTCAAATCAAACATTGCTAAAATGACACACAAAGACACACTAAAATGTTTTAAAAATGTGCTCTCTTTCTCCCTGCTCATTCTCTCTGTCACATTCTGGTCAGAAATAGTCAACATTCAAAACAAACCAAAGAACAGAGAGTTAAAGGGGGGTGAGGGTATTAGGGTGGTACACTTGAATAAAAGCATCAAAAACGATGCAGATATAATGCTATTAATCAGTCAACATTTTTATAACGTCTCTTTGACTGAGTCTGATACAGTGTTTCGTGTCACCAGCAAGGAGAGGAAACTTTTCAAGCCAAAACTCTAGGCCAACATGGACTTAGTAAATTTTCAAACAGGCACAGTAGCTTATATATATATATATATATATATATATATATATATATATATATATATATATATNATATATATATATATATATATATACTAAAATATACTTGACACTGAGGCTGAAACATTTTCAGTCTCTTGTCTTTCCATAGTTGGACTGTTCACTTTGGTAAGGGCTGAGGATACCACCTACTTTAGTACTTTTCCTCTACCTTTCATTTTATCTATAAATAAACAGGAACTATTTTGTACCTAAAGGAGGTGTTAAGTGTTAAGCGCTTTGCATTCAAGGCAGCAACACAGCCAATTCACCATGGAGGAAAAGTCGATGCTGGACCCCCCCCCCTCCACAGTCTCTTCTGCACCTTTATCCTTGGTTCTGGTGCTTTAATGTCTATTTGCACTTGACTCTCCATGGGATGAAAGTGCATAGGGGTTGGGCCCCTACCGTTGCAGTAAGGATCCGCTCACAGTAGTAAGGCCTTTTTGATTCTGAAAACGAGGAGACTGCTTTAATATCTAAGTGTCTGCACAGTGAATCTTTTAATGTGTATGTTCAGGATAGAGCAGGAACAAAGTATATTTGATGTGCATTTATTGACTGTCAGTCTTTGTGTCAATAAAAGGCAGATGGTTGAAGAACGTCCTTCCACAGCTTCTCCTTTTCTTTTTTGTGCAGCTCTCGGCACATTAACTTTGCCCCCCCCATTACTGACGCTCCTCCCCCTCCTCCTCCTCCTGGATAACCTGGATGTCATCTGATGTAGAGGTGGGCAAGCATTCTGGCTGCATCTGTTTGCCAAGCTCTTTACTCTTGTCCTCCTCCTCAATGATCTTCTTCCAAACCTTGTGATTCTCTGACAGGTGCTGCATGATGCAGCTGAACAACCTTCGCCGACCTTTTGTCCTTCCTAAAAGTGGAGAAAATTAGTTTATCCAAGCTGCTGTGAATAAATGTATTTATTTGTGACTTACAAGTTCCTGAGTGACTTCATGCAATTATAAGACAGACTGAAGTCTAGATCTTTATAAAATTAGCTTATCCTTTTTTTACTGTCAACCGTCATAGCTATATACTTTTTAGAATATTTATATTAAGGGGTTCCACTAAGCAGATGGACAATCATCCTAACATCCCCATATCTAATGTTGGAAAGTAGGACACAGCTCGCTCTCAAGGAACTTAAAATTATCATAAAAAAGGGATGCAACTTTAAAATCGAACCTGTTCCCATATCAACTTCTAGATCATCCTCTTCATCTGCTTCTTCATCTGTGTCTTCCTGTGCTTCATCATCATCTTCATCTGAATCTGATCCATTAACCCAGTGGCCAGGAAGCAGACCGGCAGCATCGTAGGAATTACATAGTGGTCCTACAATATGGGTGATGAAGGACTCCTGCAGCTTGGCCAGCTGCGGTGCAGAGCGGTCCATAAAGGGGCTGATGGGTAATCCCAATTTTGCCTCTTCATCTCCCTGCAGATAACAAAAATCTTCAATGAGAAACATTTAAATGAGCCGCTGGATGACTAATTCAATCTGGTGTAAAAGGTTTACTGCAGTCAGAGTTGAGGTTTCCCTTAAGACATTTTTAAATGACGGTCATGGGTGATGGTGCTTTTCACACCATATGCATTTGGAGTATCTGGGATCGCCAGTTTACATTAAAAATGTCTACAGTGGAAGTGTGTCAAGAGGTGTCAAGAGGTCCTGCAGAGGGTTTTGAACGTTCAAGTGTTGAGCGTGTCCAAAGCCGTAGCTATCGTATTAGGGAATTTGAAGTTAACCAGCTGAATGCAGCAAGTCAACCAATCAGTGAAGCTGATCCAGGAGCTGCTACTGATCTTGGGTGAGAAAGTTTAATACTAACTTAAAGTAAAATAGTCATAACTGCCCTATTCAATTTCAGCTGCTACAGACAGCAGTGTGAAATTTAAACAGCCTGGCTGGTTTGAGGGAGCCATCAGTGGGATTTCCAGCACTGTTGCTCACAGATATGCGGGGGGTCTCGGTTGCTTCGCACTTGGCTACAAACCGTGTCAGTTTATGTCGTAGGTCTTGGCAGGAAAGAGCCAGCTGAACCACGTCAACTGCGAAAAGCTTTTGCAGCACTGATCCCCAAAGCAGACCCCCTCAGCCTTTAGCCGTGCCTAGAAATCCTGCCCATAAATGTTATGAATGGACCAATGATCGAGGCCAGCCCTGTTGAAGTCCAACACACACCGGGAACAGGTCTGACTTAATGCCAGTAGTGTGGACCAGACTCCTTCTCTGCTTGTACAACTAGATGGCCCCTTGAAAAGGGTCCCAGACTCCTCATCCCAGACAGCCCCCCACAGGGCACCACGAGGGACACGGTTGAATGCCAAGTCAACAACACTTGGTTCAAGCTGCTGGCATGGGGTATATGCCCTTTAGTACAAATTTCAGGGCTTCAAAACAACAGACCGTGCTGTCCTGGTGTATCTGGTGGCAACTTTGACTCAAAACATCTTAATATTCTATCATGAACACAACAGTGAGTTAATAGCAGTCCAGAGGCATCAAAGGCCACAAAATTGCAAGACAAAAAAAAGAAATCTCACTACTGGATTTCGCAACAAAACTGTGGATGCTATCAAGTTAATATGAGCCCAGTTCTCTAGCAAATATTTCCAACACATCGTCGGTTCTATACCACAGGTAATTAAAGTAGTGCTGAAGTGAAAAAGGGGCCCAACAACATTCTAACAACCCCTACCTTATAAAGTGAACAGTGAGTGCACTCTGCTTTATTAAGTCTGTGGACTGTACCTGCTCATAAAACTCGTTTACAATGCCTTCTGTCCATTTGAGGTGAAGGTCTCGGACTTTGGCCGGTCCATTGATGTCTGCCAGCTTGATACAAACTTGGCAAACCAGAAGTCTGTCGTTCTCATTGGTCCAATCAATTCCTGGACTGCTCACATCGTTTACCTATTAACAAACAAATAAATATAAAAAAGTATTTTTCCTTCAAAGTAGATTTCCAGAGATGAAAAGATCAATGAAATTATGATTTATGATTATGCTCCTACTTTACCTTGGAATTGAACTCAGCAAGAAAGTCAAAGTGCTTCTTGAGGTCTGTGGCAAGTATTGCCTCAATGACAAGGAAGCGGAAACGCTTGAATTCAACGTGATCTAAGTTGGCCAGGAAGTTGTACTCGGGCTGGGACAGGTAGAGGCTCCAGGCTGATGCAGCATGGTGGTTCTCTAAGACTGAGCGGTCATTGTACAGCACTGCCTGCAATTGATAGAAAAGAAAATGTAAATAAAACAAACCAATGAGGAACTGCGGAGTTAGAGAGCCCTCAACATTCTATCAAGAAATTTAACTTAATGCACTTCTTTAGATAATGCGTCTGCAAAGACAATTGTAGAGGATTTAAAAATAGCAAGAAAAAAATCCATAAAAGAGATAACAAAACACAAAGATAATTGGTTATGAAAGAGGTACCACAAGAATGTCTTTAGTCTAATGTTCAGCATAAAAAGGAACACATAATGGCACACGTAACAGTCTTTTGACGCAGACAGTGGTTGACCCCACCATCAGCAATCAACGGGTTCAAGGTCCATTGCTTTTTTTTTTACCTATTTTTATCTGACTAAACCAAGACAGTGAGAGTATTTTACCGTGACAGGCTGGGAAACACAACATCTAAACTGGGACAAGTGGTTAATTATTTTTGCTCTCATGTGCATTTCATACGCACAATGGGACAGCATGGGAATACCATCAAGCCATGTGAGGAGGAGTATGACATACATTTGTGACTGATTTGCCTGATGACACGTATAACTGACTCTGTATTATTTAGAGCACACAGTGAAGGGGATATATATA
>NW_015150581.1:743956-757318 GCF_000732505.1 Cyprinodon variegatus
ATGTATATATATATATATATATATATATATATATACATATATACATGTATGTGGCCTTCCATGCCATCCCAATAGACATCCTCAACAAACAGGATGGCAATTGTATTGGAGACCAAATTAACCCATACTAGATATTAACCTTTTAATTTGTAGTCTAAGATGAAATACTAGACTTATTGTCATTTGCTGTTATATTTAAGCTTTTAAAAATAAAGTTTGCTGACCATATTTTGGTTGATTGTTATTTGCAAATAGACTTTTGACCAATTTCAAGCAATTTAAATAATAAAAATCTATTATGTTTTACCTTGGTTCTAAAAAACAAAAACAAAAAAAACATAGATTGTAACAATCTATAGTTAAGTTGTGTTTATTTTTAAATGTATTAGCAAATTAAGATCCAGATAATAGCAAATTATCACTTTTGGCCACACAGAACAACATTTTTTTTCACCAGGACTGTATGCATACTTCTTTACAGTTCAATGCTATAATATGCTAACCTGACAACAGCCAGAGACATGCATCTGGCTGTTGTCAGGTTAATAATATGCCACAAAGATCCTTTTTTAAATATTTTTTCATATAACCTTACGCAATGTTAAACGTGAAGATAAAATTCTTTACAATATAAATGGTGTGATTATTAAGGCAATCTTTAGTAACTACATTAGCAAACTGGACTATGTTTTTTAAGCTCACTGATCCTCTCTAAAGTTGTAGAACCAGAATACTTTTTTTGCTACCTACTGCTTCTAAATCTTTTGCAGATGCGTCTTTAGGTTCATAGTAGTGTTTATTGCAGTTTCAATATCCAGATCAATCCAAATTTTAATCTTCTAATACTCAATAGAACTGAAAGGAAACTTTCAGGCTACTGCACACAGCCGTAGATGATTTCGGCACAGGGCAGTTTGAGCATAAAGATGGAGGCTTAAAACATTCACACTTTGAGAGCAGGTTTATAATGTTGTCGGGATTCCCTATCTGATGAAGATGTTGGATTTGTGTGATAGATCCTCACACTGCTGCTCTGGTCCAAAGAGTTCTTACAGTGAGAAATATCACATTGTAAGCATGGTTTACTTTCACTTAGGATACAGTTCTCCAGTCTGTTTATGCAATGGCATCACACTGGTGTGTTCCACTCCAGAATCTAAACTCTGGCACAGTTAACAGCATCCCAAAAGTTTGGGATGAAAGCTCTGAAAATTATAAAAATGTGACTTTTTTTTATTCCTTCCAGCTAAGCTTTACAAAAACAGAGACAAATTCTAGACTGGAGAAGTTAAGGAAAAAAGACGCTTGGCTTTTTTTCCTTGTTTTTCATAAAAATAAATATGAAATATTTTTCATAATCTTTGCCGTTATATAATTTACAAACTTTCATTCAATTAGGGGCTAATTGATGAACCAATTCCCTGATACTACTTAAAAGCAGTGCAGAGAACCAGACATGTGATTAACTCGCTCACAGGGCTTGTTTCGAGCCCAGACGCCAAAGTTGATATTTGCTTTAGGATTGATGGTTGCCAGAAAAGAAAAATCCTTTTAAAGGTCAGGTTGAAAGCTTAGCAAACAATGACCCTCTGTGCTCGGTGGATGGCAGACTGAGATAATGGAGGAGATTGCATTATTTGTTTTATGGACGACAGAAACACTGGAAAACTGCTGCTGCAAGTAAGGTGATAGCAGTTAAATAAAGCATTACACAACAGCTTCTTAAACATTTATGTATTTTTGGTGAACCTAACAATGACAAGATTTTCTATGGAAAACTTTAAGTTCCAATATTAAGATTTTAATTAATCCAAAGTCGAATATAGGAATATATAAGATCAAATATTACTTTTGGCCATATGATATAGTCATTTGCAATGAAATATTAGTTATTTTCTTCCAAACCAAAAGCAAGTCTTTTGCCTTTAATGCCATAGGACCTCCCACATTGTAGGTGCCGCCAATTTAATTGGTTGCCCTGGAGTCGCAAGAGCATGGTAGAAATGGTCAAGCCTAATATCACAAGTGAGTTAAGTGCTACAATATTTAAGAACCAGACACTGTTGTCATTTTCCCTTGAACAGACAGTTTGTGAACAATACGGCAGTTTAGTAAGTGGAAGTTAAATACCATAAGGGGAGGATAAACCACAAGAAGAAATAGCAAGAACAACTGCTAGAGCGGCTGCCATTTTCGCTTACCGGTGGTCAGTCTGACATAGTGGAAAAATTGCAAATCTTGTTTTGGTAATTAATTCCTTCATCATTCTTGATGAAGGAAAACAGCAAGTCATGTTTAGCAAAGCCGTCAAAAAGAAAAAAAAATGCATCTGTGCTTTACCAGATTCAAGGTAAAAGTTCACCTGTGTCTACTTAGCATATGAGACAATATGATAAAAACTGCAGCTAGGTATAACTATCTGTTATATGTTATTCGTATCAGTACTAAGGATTGACAAGTACTTAAATGTCAGTACTTCTACTCTTATTTGGGTTAGGAAAATCTGGTACTGGTGTTTCCCTGATACTGTCCAGGCAAAAATAATTCACAAGGATTATTCAGACATGCATGCATGTAGCAAAATGCAACTCTGGGCATGGTTTTGATGTGGGAGGAGCAAAGTTGATTTTGAATGATATAGACATTTTACCTTAAACTTTTCCAATAAATTTTAATTTCTAATCCATAACTTTTTGCTTCATTGGGGTATAACATGGCCTGAAACAGAGGGCAAGATAATCTCATCGCTCTTTAAACTAGAAATTACATGAGAATATTTGATTCAGGAAACACACACAGCGTTCTGATCTTATTAAGTCAGAAATGGCTACAAGAAAATACATACATATAGTAGTAACTCAAAGGATTTAAACAATTGGAAACATGACAACTGAGACTGTGCAAGGACTGACGTTTACAATACCTTGTTATCATGCAAAGCTCAGGGTAACTGAAGACTTACTTGGAAGGTATCTACACAAATAAATCAAGGGAGCCAAATAGATTTGCCACTATGATGTAAGTTTCAACCACTGCTGTTGTGTGCTGGCAGCTGTTTTCAGTTTAAGACAAAAAGTTATTTATAACTTTTACAGTTCCAAGACCAATAGACACTGCAAGTTACCTGAGGTGCATTAGTGGCAATTAAAAAGGCATTTGTACGACCAGGATGGTCATAGTCGTGCATTGCAGCTGCTACATAAAGGGCCATGAGCTCCAGGGCAGGTATATTCCAGGCCAGGCAGCCATAGCTGTCATCTGAAATTGAGGAGCTCTTGGACGTGGCGTAAGATATTCTGCCTGGGGAGATTCCACTGTCTGAGTCTGGGAAACACAAACAGTTTGCAACATTTGCACGGTGAGAACAGTGTGAAGGACACAAAAAAAAACCTATTCAAGCTTAAACTCATGATTAAAGACAAGAAAATATTTAATATCACATATCTTGTGGTATATGACAGAAACTTTACGTCAAAAGGTATGTAAATTCTTAATCAATAAATAGAGATTTTTTTTAATTTTTTTACATAATCCATTTCACCATGCGGAGGATGATTTAGCCGCCTTGGGTTATTATGCATGTAACAACATTTTTTCTGTGACTCGATGATATATACCTGTGTCACTTCCCGTCACATGCTCACTGTGTATCTGCTGAAATCCAGGGATTGGTCGAGTGGTCAGGTACCAAACAGCATGGAGCACATCTGTAGCATGTACCCGGTTATGGTCTTTAAAAAAAAAAAGAAAAACTTTTAATTAACCTTGTATAGCATGGAAAAACTATGGATGCACAATTGAGACACGCCATGGCGAATGTAGGAACAAGTCTCCCAGGTGTTATTTTGAGTTATCTACAGATCCTGAACATCTAGTTCCACCAGTGTCAAACATGTAAATCAAAAAAGAACTAAAGAAAACATGACCATTTGAATCTGCAAAGGAATGGAAGCCAGCTATGCACTACAATAAATGTTCCTTTGAAAACCGTTTCATAACTTGTTCCATTACCTCCCCAACCAGTGCTTGTCAACAACAAATGGTGCTTTTTTTAAAATCCGAAATTGAGTTGCATCTGTACATTGCACAGATAAACATATTTCAGTTTCTAAAAAATACATCAAAATAACAGTAACGCACACTTAAGAAAAAACAAAGAGAAAAGCTTATAAACTTCATTTAGAAAACTGGTGGGAGGAAAAATTTGCTGACAGACGTTGAAGGTTGTGATCAATCTCTGTATCTGATTGTAATACAGGCATGAATAGCAACGAGGCAATTGTGTCTACACCTTTAATAGGCGTTAATCTACAAGAGACTGGTGGAAGTCACTTAATCTATAATGTCAATTGTCATCTTTTAGTTGACCTAAGAAGATGAACAGGGGCAATAACTTGGCATAAAGGCATTGATAAAGCAGAAAATAATCAAATAGGTGAAATCAAAGTTGCAACAAAGATGGTGAATAAAGCAGTAGATAAACAAGTAGTTTCCATGTTATGAAGATAGATTAAATGTAATAAATTGTCCTTCCTACATTCTTTCATCAGGAATTTCAATAACATTATTTTCACAAAATCATTACAGATGACACCAAGATCAGGTTATGATAATATAATGTTTATCCTGTGTGAACAGACCTTTAGTCAAACACCTTTTATTTTAACAGCTTCTATTAGGTAAGCACTAGTACAGTATTACACTCCCCAGTGTTGCATTTTATTCATCCATCCATCCATCCATCCATCCATCCATCCATCCATCCATCCATCCATCTTCACTTCTCCAGGCCACTTGGGCCTGTGGGGGAATCACAAGGCGCTCCCAGGCCAGCCGAGAAACATAGTCCCTTTAGCGCAGGGGTGCCCAACCTGTTTTAAACCAAGAACTACTTTTGAAGTTGATGGCATGCCGAGATCTACCAAGCCAAACACAAGGGATGGGCAGTATGTTTTTTATTTGCACAGGTGGAGAATAAACAGTAAGTCCAACACACAAGGAAATTATCAATTGTGTCAAAAAACAGGTTGCAAAAACAAAACTTAACAATCTCATAAGTACTTGACACCAATTTTTTTAACTACTTTTCAAGGCTGCATTTTAAAAAAGATGAAATTGTCCAGAGAACTAAATTTCTTTTTGTTTTACACTTGTGTAAACAAAATGGCAAATATAATCTGTCAAAGTCTAAGATCACTTCAAAGCAGAAAGCAAAAGGGAAGTCCACTATTTCAGAATGATAAACTTCACTGGGCATTGGCAGAGAAGCTGGCAGATGGATTAAAATTCAACAGGAAAACAGATAAAAATAGGAAAATACTAAGTATAAACTATGTGGATGTGAAGATGTAACATAGGGCAGAATGGGTTGTTGACTGTTTCAGAAACTTTTTAATTTCGGGCAAAAGTTCCAACAATCTTTCGAAGAATCTGCCACGACTCAGCCACCTGACATCGTTGTGCAGCAGCAGATCAGTGTGGTCTCCACCTGCCTCCTCGAGCTGTGCACGGAATAAACGCCTCTGTAAACTCCTGGCCCCAAACAGTGCAAGCGATCTTCATCGCAACGTCCATGACATGGTTCATATTTAAAATATTGCCGACAGCTTGAACAGAGCAACAAATCCAGCAGTGCGCCCAACCATAGATGGAGCCCCATCAGTTGTGATAGATGTCATTATATCATTATTTCTTCAGATTCCTCTTCAAGCTTTAGAGTCCCTGGTAACAACCTAGCAACCATGGCAAACCATGCCCAGCAATCAGCATGCATAAAAAAAGTTCCCTGCATACTTTTTATTTTTCATTTCTTTATTATTAAAATACACATTGGCCTCTCGTGATCAATGATTTGATTAGTGTTTTTTAAAACTTTTTTTTTTTTATAGCCATAAATAGTTCTACATTGTAAAACTTCTTGCGATCGACTGAAACTCTGTCCACGATCGACTGGTAGACCGCGATCGACTGGTTGGGCACCCCTGCTCCAGCGTGTCCTGGATCCCCCCCTGGCCCTCCTCCCGGTGGGACGTGCCTGGAACACCCGACCAGGGAGAAGTCCAGGAGGCATCCTAACTAGAAGCCCGAGGCCAACTCAACTGGCTCCTTTCGATGTGGAGGAGCAGTGGTTCCTCCCTGGATGACTGAGCCCCTCACTCTATCTCTAAGGGAGACCCCAGACACACTTTGGAGAAATGCATTTTATCCATTTGACTATGATTTTTTTTTTTATCTATTTATTGTTTTATCAAACATTATTATTGGAAATTTATTTCAAAAATAAAGAGAAACAAACTGTATTAGTGTCCATTTTCAAGTATTAGACATTACACAGTAAGGCTCAGAGCCCCCAAATAGCTAGCACTGCCCCTGATCTCACCGTTTATATTTTATTTCTTCAGATTTTTCTCTCGTCCAAATTGTCTACAGCCAACTGAATGTACAGAAACTCTATAATACAAAAGCAATGTGTTTCTTTAATTGGTGCCTGCCGTTGCAGTGCATGGAGGCACCTATTATTATTGTCGCCAAAAAACTTACTCTTTATTTTTGGGGCCTGCAATAAGCATTGCATAGGAGGGCAGTCAATGCATTGCAAACCACTTACGGTGGTTTGCAAATGCCCATTATCAAAAGTCATTTGAAGGTGCTCACCTTCTGTTATAAATAGTCTCTAGATAATAATAATTGTATTACTTTTTTCATTCATAGTGAGGGAATAACAATCAACACAGTCAGATAAACACAAATCAAATGCACACTGCCAAGTACAACAAAAAAAACCTCGATCAGAGCCAGCGGTACTTTGCACACGGCTATGCCAAGAGAGGTGCTGCTGTTAGATAGGTTAGCCCTTGCTGCCGTTAGCCTCGGAGACCCACTGGTTGCCGCGGTCCTCTCAACTTTGGAAATGTTTTTTAAAATGATGCATTAAATCGGTAAATGGACCATGTAGTGACGCTTTAAAGAAGCCTAAAATGATCTTAAAATGTACTTTTATTGAACAACAGCAACAGAAAAGAGAACTTTTAACTTTCAATGCCGCTCTCCATTGAAAGCTGCTGCTGCCGACGTGCATGCTCGGACAGCTGTCAATCTTAAGAACGGACAAGTCTGTATAAGTCTGTAATAGGGAGGGGCGAGAACAACATCCGTGGACTTTGACTGTTCTCAGTCTGCTGTCTTTGTGAATTGGAACAGTACTAGGGCTAAGACTGATGACATTTCACGAGTACACGAGCACATGAGTACGCACAAGTACACATATTGAGAAATGGCCTATATCACCGCTGGCCATGACCCCTCCCTTGACACAAATAAAAGCCTCCCGTTTCCGCTGTAATAAAGCATCTATTGACCTAATAACAGGGAAAGAGGCTGATTTCACAATTGGAAAATCACTAAGTATCATTGTTGGGAATTACCTTTTCCATAATACACAACCCTGATAGACTTTATAAGTTCTAAATTAAGCTAATCCATTTCCTCTGTAATGAAGCAAAGGCTAATCTAATAAGAAGGAAAAAGAGAGATTCTACAATTGTAAATGGATGTATCTCTCCAGAGGCTAACCGTATGCTAAAGTCACAGCCCTGGTAGACCTTCAAATTAAGACAACAGGTCCTCTACAAAATAAAACCCTATATAAGATACTCAGCAATTTATTGCACTATATGAATCTTTATCATTACCCCAGCCGCGACTAGGTCTGGCAACGCCAGTCACCAGTTGGTGTGCGACGCTAGCCGCCACTAGCTAATGTGACATCAGTCAACCACTAGGGGTGGCGACGCTAGTCGCCAACAGGTGTTGTGAAGCCAGTCCCCAGTAGGTGAAGCGAAGCAAGTCACCACTCGGTATGGTGATGCCAGTCGCCATCAACCATGAACAAGCAATTTGCCACCTGGTATGGTGATATATGCCAAGGTACGGTGAACCCAACTAACCCCATTAAGCCTTTGGTGCCAGTCCAAATATTATGCACACACGAACATGCACCAAGTGGCAGGCACCTCCAAAATTTCCTTAGGTCATTTTCTAGTTTGATATTGATGATGCTTTTGGTCTAAGTGAGGGGGAAGTGATTTTTACAATAACAATAAGTTATTTAATTTAGTTGTAATATTTTTAATTAGATTATCATCACTTACTCCATATTTGTATATATATGTATGTATACGTATATATATATGTATGTATACGTATATATATATATGTGGTTCGAAATGAATACATAAAACTAAATCCTATATTAATTTGTCAGAGCACACGAAACAGATATTTATTTTCTATTATCAGTTTTAATTTACTACTGCCCTTTCCACACATAGTTCACCGATGATGAAGACGACGAACATGTTTCCCCCCCACACGTCTCCTCGGATGATCAAAGAAAATTACCCCTCTGCCATGGCGTAGTAATATAACCAACCAGGGGGTGTCGCAATTCAGTATTATCAGCCGTAGTTATCAATGCTGTTTTAAGGTCTGGGCCTGGCAATGAATTAAAACTTCGGTTTTTTTTTTTTGTTTGTTTGTTTGTTTTTTTTTGGAAAGTTGGCGAAGCCGTAGCGTGAGTTTGGCGAGGCGGCTGCCTCGCCAAGACAGTGCTGCGGGAAACACTGCAATACTAACATTACATTATCACACAGTACACTCAGCCACTCAGTAACTTAGCCTGTGAATTCCTAGCTAGCAGTTACTAGCGTAAACAAATAGGCGCTAACGTTAACGTGTACTAGGCTACTTCAGTTGGCTTACTTAAAAGTCTATGACTTACTCTTCATGTGACTCGACAGCGCAGACTCGCCCATTGTGAAAATCTGCACATCTTTTTTGCAGACTTTACAAGAGGCAACTCGTGGGGTTTGTCCCCGTTTAATCCATAATTTGTATTTTTCATCTTCCAGCCAACGTTCATTGAAACGACAACCTCCCGGCATGGTGCAGTAGTGGTTTCATGGGGGCGGAGTCACACATGGAAATAGACTGGCTGATCGCAGTCACACATAAGCGAGCAGGTTTCATTTTTGGGCTCTCCAACATTTTATTTCTCCATTTAATAAACACACCATTCAGTTAGATAGGTATTTGTTGCGAAAGAAATAGTTACAATTTCAAGCATTTTCAAGCATTTCATCCAAAATATAAGCATTTTTCAAACCTTGAAAACACAACGTCAAAATTCTTAGAATCCAACTTATAAACCCGCCCCTTCCTTTGCTCCGCCCACACACTCCTCTGTTCCACCTCCTATGACATCAGCAGTTCCATGTGATGTCATAGACTTGTTTAGCTGGTCAGAACAGCCCTGACATTCCACAGTGAAGTTGCTGTTATTTTCTCTTTGCAAAATAGCAAGAAATATGTTGATTGGTTCAGAAATGGAGGGACAACTTATAAAGAATTTGGCATACACATCCCCTGGAGGAAAAGACAACGTAAATGCTCTAATCGCAGTGTTGGTTTGGAGAAACATCCTAAACTGCCCCAAAAAAGTTCAGAAAGAGTTCTGCAAAGACACTTTGGCCAAAATAAGAAATCGTCTGTCCAAATTGATAATGTGGACAGAAGAGCCAGGTCTGGAGATGATTCTAAATGATAATATATTAGACATAGTAAATGTAGTTTCTCAGATCATGTATGAAAAATTTGGCTCAGCTAAAAGGTTGATTTGGGCTGCCCTGGATTGCAAAAACCACATTTTTGATTCCTGTCTAATCAAAGGTCTGGAGATTCACCTGGGACTCAAAAAGAAAGAATTTATGTATTCAGCAGATTATGCTAGCAGAAAGACAATGCACAATACTGTTTTTTGTGCCCTACTCTTTAGAAATGTGCTAAACAGCTCTAAGAAAGCTGCCAGATCCCTCCCATCAGGTGTTTATCCAAATTTACTAGAACGTCTCTCCCAAATGATAAGATTCTACCTGAAAAAAAACCCTTACCCCTCTAAGCGGCCGCGTAAACAACCAATGGGATGGGTTGCCAAAAGGATTTCCGAGGACATCTTTAACAAATTTGGGGAAATTAAAAAATTCTTCAATGCAGCCCTGGAAACAAGTGAATCATTTGATGTTTTATTACTGGAATACCTTCAAACCAGATTTCAAATTGAAGAAACCCCTGGGACTTTAAACAGGATAGTCACTAACATCAACAGTGGATTGGAAAGAATCACCAGAGGTTTCTACAAGCTGCATACACGGTGGCCGTTTGACAGCCTCCCCACCATTGTTCATCGATAAAAAACTGCACAAGAAGCAGTTAGTTAGTCATCAGACTTACACTGCCCAAATGTCTGATCTTCTCTTGTCCTGTCTTATCCTATCTGTCCTCATTTCATCCTATCTCTTTTCTAATCTCCTTTCCTCATTTTATACTTCAATATTTCATAGGTTTCCTCCAGGTACTCTGGGTTTCCTGCATAGTCAAAAACCTCTTGCAATAAGCGTTCGTACGATCAACTCCATTCTTAAATCGTTCGCATGACTCATTTAGGACAATAGACCACATTCACCATTTGTCTCCTAATTCTAACCATCTCTCAGGCACAAACACATTTTACAAATTCTCCAGAATTGATATAGGAGTCTTGTTCAATCAGTCAACTGATATTCAAACCTTGTTCTTCCTTAAATGACGACACAAGTTGTTTCTTAAAATAAATTGTCAATTTTCTTAGGCTATATTGATTTATTCATGTATTTATTACAAAGTATTAATCAAACCTGGGAGCTGGCCGTGAGACAGACACATCGCTGATGACACAGAGCGATGTGATCACTTCTCTGAAACAGTTTATTGACACATAAATTAACTTAAAATGCAGAAATCTGCCAACAGAATATGTTCGCTTTTATCATCCTGGTGCCTGCAGTTTAGATTATTTAGATGAAAAACACCTACCAGCTGCCGCGGTGAACCGCTAGGAGGCGACCCGGCCAGAGGCTGCTGTTGAAGGGATTCCTACTGACAGTGCACCGCTGGTATGTGGGGTCTGAGCGGCTCCGACAGAAATAATATTGGAAGGTGGGATTGTAATCTGGATGAACTGACTGCAATGATTAAGTTTTCAGGTGGACTTTCTCACTTAAAAACATATTAAAACTACTTTATTCCCACTGATCACAGCAAATATAGCTGCAAGGCAAAGAAAGGATAGTAGCTCCGCCCAACGCGCGTCAGACACACTTTTGCACCGTGCAGCCAGAGCAGCAAAGCTGCTTCAGCCGCGCGTCAGAACTAACTGGTACAAGCAGCAAAAATGAAGCAGCAGATGCGATTTTGCTGCTCTTGATGCGTCCGGTGTGAACGTAGCATTACTTTAAATGCCCGGTTCACACCAATGTCGAGCGGTTGAAGTTCCTTTGTCAGACCTCCCGGAATAACAGCAAGCACAGCGGTCATTTTTTTCACCATGTTTTTCACATTCGCTGTGAGATGGGCACGCATGGAATCACAGATTAACAGCGATGGTGATGAGTGGAAAAAACCACCTGGTCTCCTTACATACAAGTCCCTCAACCACTCTTTCATCATCTCCTCAATGAGGAGATGATGAAAGAGTTCTGCATAAAGCACATACCTGTTCTTTTATACACAATCCACACCCACACTTCCCCCTTTAACATTCTCATGGTGGTCTCAACAACGTCCGCAGTAACGACACACATAGGGCGCACATTTTGAGGGAAAAAAAAAAATTCTATATGCCCCTTATAGTCGTGAAAATACGGTATATATTATGCAACTCTGCAATTATCAACAACAGTTTTAATCGCTAATGGCAGAACTATTGATTACTAAACTTGGAGCTGGCGAATCTCAGTCCCTCTGAGCTACCGTTTGGATCTCGGTACCTCCAGGAGCAGCAGGTCAGCTGCACAACCCTGATACTTTCAGAGTAAGACTCCAGGGACTGCACTAAATAAAAGCCTCTACATTATGCACACTAATTCATTGGAGCATAGGGCTCAACATTATAACCCAAATTCAACCAGTTTCTTAAAACTAGACTAAGACTAGACTAGGCCTATTTTTAACACACCTGAGTGCACATATCTAAATAAAACTCTTCAATTGCCTCTGTAATAGAGCATCAACTTACCAATTAAGAAGGAAAAAGAGAGATTAAACAATTTTAAATGGATTCCATATCACTCCAAAGGCTGACATTATGCTAAAGACACAGACGGCCCTTCTAGACCTTCAAAAAAAACATACCAGGTACTCTACAAAATAAAATCAATAATATACTAATCTATTCATTGCATTATAGGAATCTTTATCTTGAACCCATTCGTCACTAGGTAAGGTGATGTCAGTCGCCATCAAGTGTGAACAAGCAAGTTGCCACCTGGTATGGTGACATATGCCGCCACAAGGTTTGATGTTCTTACCAGATATTAGGTGAACCTACTTAATCCCATGAAGCCTTTGGTGCCAGTCCATATATTACGCACACACAAATATGCACCAAGTGGCAGGCAGGCAGGCATCTCCAAAATTTCCTTGGGGAATTTTCTAGTGCAATTTATTATCATCAGTTCAGTACACTGTGGAGAGGTCAGGCAGCCAGGAATGTGGGTAAAAGTCCTGGTACGTGACCCATGGTAGAAAAAAGTCCTAGTACCTTGAGGGGTAAAAACTTTTTAACCGGATTAACCATCCACCGAAGCAGGAAATAAGTGCACTCATTACTTGTCTGATGGTATTTGCACGTCCTAAATGCAGCCACAATTTGCAAAAGCAATAGGCTGGTAAGATGTCTATATGGAAAATAGAAAATATACGGGGAGCTGTGAAAGAGAAGTTTAGTTTATTTCCATCTGCAACAGGGCTTTAGGCACACAAGGCTTGTTATATGCTCCATTACTATGTATGATTCAATTACTGAGTTTCTTTTATCCATTTGTTTCTATTCTCTTGCTCGTCGATATTGTTACAGTACGAAACCTTTGTCATCATTATTTACAGTAGTAGGTTTGTAATCTGAGCCTCTGCCTTGATCAGAGCTTATTTCTATGCAGCAACTGAGAAAATTCACAGAGCTAAAAGCTCTGGACCTAACTGGTTACCCATGGCGATTTTATCAAATGTATTCAGACATTAATAACCTATCTGCATAGGGAGCCATGAGCTTCATTCAAGCACGCAGCATAGTGGCTAACACACATATATAAAAAGAAAAAAGGCGCAAACTTATAAAGATCATGGCTGGTTGTGTTATGCTCCAAACATAACGAGTGAATTTTCAATAAACATTCTGCTGTAAATCCAAAATCCCTCTTTACTCAGACTTTGGTGGCTTTTCCATCCCCCCAACCTCCCCCCACTCCCCCCATTATCCCCATGTTGATA
>NW_015150581.1:757665-773412 GCF_000732505.1 Cyprinodon variegatus
AGCTGTAAAAGGCCGCCCCGTCCAGGAAACACACAGCCAGGCAGATGAGCTCTGAGCCTGGTGTTTTATTCCTGGTGCATCACATATAATTGGCATTAACGTAGTATCAACACTTGTATTTTTTTATGTCGTCAATGGAACGAAAGGAATCTATATCAATCAATAAATATTGGTTATTGTCCATTAGTAGTAATTATATAAATATCAGTGCAAATTTCTATATTGTTTCAAGCTTAAACAATGATGTATGGGAAACTAAAATCTGTATTTTAACTGAAACATAGTTGTTTAAAATGTTCTGACCTCAGCACAGCTTTATACTCACAGGGAATGTCTCTATAGCCACTTTCCAGAGCAAAGAAGTAGGACATGAACTCCTTTACAGGGATCTTGAAGATCTCGAACAGACACATGTCCTGGAACAATGTGTATGTCACCTGAGAATATTACAGCGAGACATGAGACTGCCCTTTAGAGGCTGTATCACACTGGAGAATATTACAACATATATCTGTGGTATTAGTTTGTTCTTATTCATTACAGACAATGTACGCATCTCTTTTCCCCCAAACCATCCATATTAAAGGCTTAAGACAGTAAATTACCAAACATTTTAAATTATCTTTATCTTTAATTAATAAAAGCCCATACTAATGTAAATGCTTAGTTTATTGCATTGGTACTAACGTAGCTGAGGATTCTTCCGGTTTTCCCTCCAGTTCTGTCTACAAGGTCAAAAATCTGGAAGTTCCAGGTGTCCATCTTTTCCATGAGACCCTCATGGTCCTCCAGCATGGGATCAAGCCTGAACTCCTGTTCACCCTGCAGGCAACCACAATATAAACACACCAAATTGAATAATATAAAGAAAGAAAAACTAACAAACCAATGATAATCACATTAACGATAAGAAATTTAGATGACATGTAAGTCCTCCAGAACTTAAGAAGCAGTATAATAATAAATGCTAAAATACCCATCTTTAAAACAATTATTCATTCAGTGAAAAAAAAACTCTAACCCTGATACATAGGTGAACTATGTAGAGGAGAGGTAATCTAATCAAACTCACGTCTGATTTGTGAGTCTGTAGCTCTGCAGTTAGGATCTTCTCCCTTTCCTCCTCTGCCACTCCTTGTTTTCCTTCAGCATCTGGCTTCCCATCTCCAGACACGTCCGGCTCTTCCCTGATAGAATCCCCTCCTACATAATCCAGCCCTTCTGCCACTGTGAACACAAATAACAAGTGAGTGGTGTATAGTAAGGTGTTGAGATAACACAAACCTAGAAGTAAAAAAAAAGTGGATCTAATTGTTTCTATATTGTTTATGTTGTTTCTAAAATGTACTGAATAAATTCACGGGTGTTTGTATATGTTCTAATGGCTTTAAAAAGCAAGAATTGCAGTACTATAAGAGTCCAGAAGAGGGCGGCATTAATCTCTTGATATACAGGTTTGAAGGGTTTCTCTTTCACTGAACTGGATCAGAAAACAAGATTGACTGCAATAACCGTTGTACCTGAGCGCCTCCGTTGAGCCTCACTGGTGAACAGCTGATGTGAGTCCCCCGACTCACTGCTGGAAATTCCCTTGAGCATCTGCCGACCACAGCTTTAGGACAATTACAGACCACATTAAAGCATGTTAATCAGACTCCAATGAGACTGGGCCCTAGATATCATGTCTCTCACCTGGTGCAAAGAGAGAAGGCAGAGCTACGAAATGACTGTTGGAAATCAGTGGAGCTGACTGTGTGGACCAAGGGCTTGTGGAGGTTCAGATTGACACTGGGTTTTGTCAAAAAGTCGGCTGTGTCTGGAAACTCCACAGGCAACCGAGGACTGACGGTCGATGAGGAACCTGTACTTAGCGTCGGAGGGCTATGGCTTGGCGAGGTGACTGGGCTAAGGCTTGGAGAGGTGCCTAGAAAGGATGAACAGGGTGGGGAAAAGACGAAGGACCAACACTGAGAAAGAGCTTTAGTAATTTCATCAAATATGTGAGTTTGGATAGTAAAGTCTCACCTGTTCTTCTTGGCCCAGCATGGTATGTTAGGGTAACAGAGGAGGATCTCTGTTTTGGAATGGTGAGGAGGTTTGCATTGGGACCGTTAGTCAGAGCTGAGCTGTAGCAAACAAAAAAAAAAGAGAAAAAAAAAATTCGAATTAGCTATTTTCTTCATCGAGACAACACTTCCCTATACTTAAAAAGGTAGAACAATCACAGAACTTAAACTCTGCTAATAGTATTTAAAGCAGTTCTCTCCTGCCACCCAGTGGAAATATACTGTAGAGGCAACACCACACATCAAAGTAAAAAAATATTTTTTTCTTCAAAAGAGTAATATGTAAACAGTTCAAGCTAAATGAAAGAAAATACAAAGCCAATAGATTTTTTTTAATCAACTCTGATTCATGCAGATATACTCAGACTGCTTGTTAAACCCAAACAGACCTAGTGAGTAATGTTTGGCATTGTAAATTCCGACATAGTGAGCTTCCTGGAAATATTTCCTCCTCTCAGTCACTGGCTCACTCAAAACTTTTAGTAGTGTCAAAGTGTTAAAACAATCTAATTTCAAAATAAGCATGACAAAATATAAAGCATAATAATTCAAGTCAGCTGTTTAGTTTTTAGTCATAGCACTAAGCAGAATTTAAACTGGAAAAGGATAACAATGTGAGTGGTAGTACGCAAAATAAGAAATAACGTAGCTATTGCCATTAAATTATGAGCAGGTAATATAAACGGATGGCTAAAGATTCTCCCTCAGGAAGAGCAGATGAATCAGCTGAAACCTGTCAAAAAAAAATCAGAAATTTGGATGTTGTTGTATAATTAATTCCATGATTTTTACATAACAGAGTTTGAATTAAAACATTTTAACCAATACAGGTTTTTACAGCTGATACCAATGTAGACAACCTACATTTTTGGCTAATCTTTAAGCCTATATTGTTTTATCCTTCTCTATTTACATTAAAAAACACAATGATAAGAAAAGTTACAGAAGTCTCAGTTTAAACAAAACAAAACAAATTTTACAAAACAAAACAAAAATAATAAACCTACATCCTCTACTACTTCATCATTGTCTCAAGCAGTTTAATACTACGGTCACACCACACGCGCTCTGGACAGCAAAAAAGCAACTGCTGCTTCATTTTTAAAGCTTGTACACATTAACGTCAGACGCTCGTCAAGAACGTCCTTGATGCTCCTGAGGCGCATCCAGCGAAGTATGTCCAGATGCATCTAATGCTTGTGCTGCCCCTTTGTTCAATGGCAGAGGGTGGCTTTGTTATATTTGCTGTGATAAGCTGGTAAAAAATAGTTTAAATTTTTTTTTACACGAGAAAAGCCCACCTCAATACCAAAACATATTTTTTTCAATAAGTTTTGACATTTTAAGTTAATTTAGGCATTAATAAACAGTTTTAGAGGAGTGATAGCAGAGCTTCGCATCAGCAGTGCTGTTTCTGTCTTCCTGCCAGCTCCCAGATCAGCGTCTCTGGTTGATGTGACCCCTCAAGCAGCAAAAGTTTATAAAGGCAGGGTACAACCTATTTATAACACATAGACAATCATACCCAAACACAATCATACCCTAGGGCAATTAAGAGAACAATCAGCCTAATGTTCATGTGTTTAGACTGTGGATGGAAGCCAGAGCACCCAGAGAAAACACTGAAAAAAGTATTTATTGCAAATTAAACAAAACCATGTTACCTCCAGCTATAATTGAGAGACCTTTACTCAAACCAGGTCTGCACTTAAAGTAGTTAGTCAGGATTTTACTGGACCTTCAATGTGTTTTACTAGAACCCATCTATAAAGCTATTTGGATGGACCTAAAACAACTGAGGTTTGATTTTAAACCTCCTTTTGAGAAGTATATAAATAGAACTCATCGACATTATATAGACCTGGTATAAATCTGATACCTGGTCAAACTGAGGTCACAGTGGGGTCTCTTTCCATTGTTGCGCTCCCAGCGAGAAGAGGTTGAGTCCAGCGAAGGGAGTGCAGAGGATGTGGAGGAGGTCGAACTCCGCCTGGGCTGAGGGGTGGGGAGGCTGTTTCTGCTGCTCAAACCCTGGCAGACAGAGGAAGGTCATATTTAAGAGAATATCTGTCAAACAATTACTGATGAAGCAACACAAATGTGGTCACAACCAAAGGTTGTGGACATTATAGAAATTCTTATCAAGTTCAGCACAAGGATGCAAGATGCACGGGGAATAAAAACTCTGTCAGTTATCACCTATTAAACACTGGATTGCTGTACAAATACCTCCATATCATAAGATCTGTCTATGTCATAATATTGCCAAAAAACCAAAAGGAAATCAATAAATCATCAATATGGACAACTTAAGCAGATAGGAGGGTTTACAGCTCTGGCGAAACCTTTGCTCACCTTTACACTTTTCCTGTCGCTCCTCTCTGCAGAGTCCTCTGACTCTACAGAGTAGAATCCCGGGAAGGGCGTGAATGGGTTGACCCTGGGGCGACATGAGCCTGAAAAGGTCCCCATCAGGCTTGAGATGCTGCGTAGAGTGGCGGCTGTGTTCGGCGAAAGTGAGGAGTCCATCAGAAGCTCCGACACCAAGTTCCTGGCCTCGTTGATGACTGACAGATCCACGCCATTGCCACTCACTGCACCCTGCCACAAGACACCAAACCAAATCCTTGCTTAGAGAGCAGATGCATTTAAGGGAGCACCTTAAGTGATGGGTGTTATTTGTTACTGTGTGTTTCCCCACTGTTGTGGGGCAGTTTTTCGTTCTCTAACCCAGGAAGAAGGGGATGGTGACAATTTAAGGTCCTCCAATTTATGTTTTTCTGGGTTTATGCAGAGAGAAAAAAAAAGTATTAAAAATATCAATGTTTTTCTCAGTAAATATTGTTCTAATGGGGCAATCAACCTAAAATTCACACTGGATGTTGATAACAACAGCTGAGGTGGCTTGGAGATCTTTTTCGGACGCCCCCAGGTCACCTCCCTCGGGAGGCGTTCTAAGCCAGTCCCACCGGGAAAAAGCCTAGAGGACAACCCGGGACTTGATGGAGGGACTATGTTTCTCGCCTGGCTTCTGTTGGGATCCTCAGGCTTGCCCACCAGAGGGCGCCGAGGATCCTCTTCTGTCTCTTGTTGTTGTCTCTTAGGACTGGAGTTACTGTTGGGATCTGGAGATTACCCTCTGTCTCCAGCAGAGTGCGCCGTAGGTCTCCTAGGGCTGGAGTCTTCCAGCACACCTGTTGTTCGTCTACTCATCAGGAGACCTCCCCTTTATAAGCTCCTGCCAGACCTTGCTTCCAAGCCGCAGTGTTGATCTTAGTTTGGTTAGCAACCTGAGCCTCTGTTACTGATTGAAGCTTAGTTGTCTCTAGTGTGAGATCAGATTCTAATCTCTCCTTTGTCTGTGCCTCACAGGAAACCTGTCTCTAGTCTGAAGCTCTGGGAGAGCTGCCTCACAGGAAACCTGTCTCTAGCCTGAAGCTCTAGGTGAGCCTAACCTGCTAATCTGCCCTGGTGAGCCAACCTGAAGATTCCTATGTGGATGTAACCTGAAGACTTCTATATGGAGTTTACCTGAAGATTCCTATGTGGAATCAGCCTGAAGAATCCTATGTGGATATTCCCTGTTGTTCTCTGCAGTGAGCTGGAAGCTCAAATCAAGGTCTGCCATGCTAAGCCTGAAGCTAGACGCTTAGCTTCTCATGAACCCTGCTAACCAACAGTCTCCAGTCCCAGTCAAGACTTCAGTGAACCAGTCTCAGAACTTGTTATGCTCACGTGTTCAGAACTTTTAATAAACATTTGAACTTTTTCCATGCCTCCTCCGTGTGTGTTCTGCATATGGGCTTGCTCCTTTGATCCATCATGACAGCTTCGGAGTGATTTGGGCTTCTGTTGAGGAGCTGGAGGAGGTGTATTATGGAGAGGGAAGGCTGGAAGTCTCTGCTGAGGCTGCTGACCCTGGATGAAGCGGAAGATGACTTCGACAACGAGTGTTGATAAACCTAACCCTATACATGCATATGTTGAAGTAGATAGCCAATATTTTCTCCAAGTCTATTCTGGGTAAATGACCATTGGTTCACCAACATCATCTATAAATAATGCACACCTACTAGCCTTATTAAAGGGGCTTATCTTTTACCAATCTCCATTGGTGGGATTTGTTCCTCTAGTTCATTTAACCACAGTGGCTTCTATGATTACTCTCTGCACAAACCTCAACTGCTAAGCAAAAATCAAAACAAAAATCGGGTCATCTCGGGGTGCAGGTGACACAGTGGTTAGCACACCTGACCTATATACCGAGTCCTTGGTCCTCGGCGTGGGTGACCCGGGTTCGAATCTGGCCTGTGGTACTTTCCCGCATGTCTCTCTCTCTCTCTCTCTCTCTCTCTCATTCCCCCTTTCCTGTCAGCCTATTGTCGAAAAAACAAGCCAATGGTGCTGTAAAAACTAAAAAAAAAAAAAACAGGTCATCTAATTTGCTATTGAAGATCTGGTAGAGCCAATGCATTCTTATAAAATAGATAAATTTCCAACAGTAAAGTTTGCACACAAAAACATTGTGTCGGACTATTTATCAGAATACTGTGCTGGCAGACTTCATGTAGCTGGAAGGATGAATGTAGCAAGATATTGCTCATTAAACTGGCAGATTTAAATCTGAATTTCATGGAAAATGATCCAGGAACCTTCCAGATTTGACAGCAGTTTGTGTGGAAGAATAAATTCAAATCACACCTGAGCCATGCATGCACCATGCAAGTATTTCATGGATTTCAGTTCATTTGGTTTCTCATGTGGCATTTGGGTTTATTGCAAATCATTTTAAGAGTAATTTGTGTTGATTTCCTTTTCTTTGTAGATTACCTAGGATGTTAGTGACATCTGGTGGGAATTATATGATAGCAGCCAGAGGAACATATTTACTGAGAAAAACATTCTAGAGTCCAATATTTATTATCCCCACTGTATTTATCATTGCTGACTTCCTCTTCAAGTTCATTCCCCTCATCCTTTCTAATCCTCCAGGCTCTTACAACATAAGACAGAAACAATAAAGCACAATGTTTTGGGAGGAAAACAAAACAATATCTCAATTCCATTTTGAAAGTGGGGGAGCTTTGCTTATATCAAAAGTGAAATCTCATAAATTAAGTTAAAAGTAATCCATCACAGTGTAATCTTCACTTTTTTTTAGGGCCAGCTTTCATAACAGAAAATGTTCCTACTGGGTCGATTTTGTCAAGAACACGAACAAACAATGACTTTTGGCCTTTGGCTGCTGAATTCTTTAACAGATTACACAAATAGTTCAAACAGCACACAAAAGAGTCTGGGTGAGATAAAAAAAAGAAAAAAAAAGTGGCATGATGATGACTCAAGGGCCATTGCAATAAGGGTTTTTACACAATGTAGAGCAAAAATGTGAGGAAGTGCTAAAGGTGAGTTTAGGTCTTTAAAAAAAAGGGAATTTTCCTGAATGACCTTTAAACTCAAAAAGTGAGCTAAACCAGATGCAGTACTGACCTGATACTGTGGTTTGTACCAGTGTTTCAGATCCCAGTCCCACAAGATCATCTGGGAAAAAAAACAACAACACATATATATTTATATATATAGCTGTCACCCAAACATCAACATAAGATATACATGCATGTGTGTTAAAGATAATATGACGGGTATCCACAGGCCTTGACCTGTGCTCCACTTTGAGCCTACTGCGTCAAAGAGGGCATGGGTGGGTCAGCAGCAGAGCCACGCAGCCTCTGCTAGTCTATTCTGCCTGTTATCTAAACACACAGTGTAGTAAAAGTTCACATTAAGAATTTCCTGTACCATTTCATGCACTCACTCCACTCCAAGCACTGTAAAGTCGCATGCTGCACAACTATAACGTTCAATGAGAGCAGAAAGCAGTAAAGCAAACCACTAAAACCACTGTGGTGCGTCTACAATAGAGTTATGAGATCTTATTAAGCCCCAACTACGTCAATCGGCAGCATTTCCATGCTATCTGTTGGTACACAGGAGCTCTCACACTTTATAGCACGGTGGGGTCAAAGCTGGCAGGGGTTGTGTAACACTATACTGGTGAACCTGAAATAACCTGATCTCCAATGTCAAGTATGATTGCAGTATAAATCAAGCATATATCAATTGCTCAAGACAGCATTTAAGGAGGGTTTTGTGCTCCAGCTGAAGAGTACTTGTTGTGTTGTTGTCATACACACAATAAAAAGAACATTTTATTGCTGTAAATTAGGTTTTAACTTTGTCTTTGACACGGAGGGAAAAGGTATAACTCACCAACTGTTGCTGATATGGGTCATGGACCAGGACACCATTACATCACTTGATAGCACCATTAAAAAAATAATAAAAGTGTATCCAAAAATAGTATTTTATTGACTATATACAAATCCAGCAATGAAGAGTTTAAGATTAAATACTTTAAGAATGTTTGGCTGTTCAAAGCAGGTAGCTTACAATCCTGGAAATGTAAAAAGATGAGTTTAAAATAACCTTGTGCTATCAGATACAAACCCAAGCAATCAGGATTTCCTATTCTCTTATTTGAATATATTTTTATCCTGATTAAACCTGCCTCTGGAGTTTTTTTTTTTTTTTCCCGAGGTTTATTATCTTTGTTATAAGCATCTAGTTCAATACGCAGATATGGGCCTGGAGTGAAACAGATTTGACATTGTTTACAAATTTTTAAATATATTTTGATTTGTAAAACTGTTAAATTTTTTTCGATTTCTTAAAATCCAGCAAGAACTTTCACTGCTGTGACACACGCTTTTTGTTAACCCACCATGCATTCTCCATTTTTGACACAAGGGGGAGATGACTGAATCTAAATAAACAAAAGCTTTTTCAAAAGAAACACAAACCAAACCCTAACTGGTAAACATATGGTCAGTGATAAAAAAGACAATGTCTCATTAAAACACAAAGAGATAAAAAAGAAGAGCAAAAAAACAAAACAAAAAAGCATCACAACTTATATGTTGTAGATCATTTAATCTGATTCAGCAGAACTAGCTATGTCAGATTTAAATTGTTTCATTTATCAAACCAAAAACTTAAACAAATGCATGTAACCTGGAGCAGGTTGGATCTAAGACTACATTTTCTAAATAGATCAGAGGGTCCACTTCCTCTAATCAGTACCTGCATCACTGATCAAAGTGGGCTGTTGGGTGTTTGTCATCAGCATCTGCACAATGCTGCCAAACATTTAATATGGCAAATAAGCCCTGCCATGGCAACCCGACACAGAGGCCAGCAAACAATGATCCGCACACCATGGCAACGAGATGGCGGGAGAAGGCCGGAGGACAGAGTTACTGGCCTTCTGCTTGTTTACAGAGAGAGAAGGAAGAGTTGAAACAGAGGCAGACATTAAAGAAGGGACGAGGGCAGAAGACATAAACATGAGAAAAAAGTGAGATGTGGGTTGATATTAGATTCAGCATTAGACCTTCACAGAGCCAGACCTTCTCAAATGTCTGCAGTCACACTATAGTGCACCATGCATGCAATCTGTGCAACCATCCCATCATACTTTTCCTTTCACCTCTGTAAGATTAGTGCATAAGACACCAAAAGAAGGTTGACTTTTTTACTTGCTCTGAGATTGAAAGAAAACTAAATTTAGTTTGAGGACAGTTGAAGGCAAACAGAGACTAAAACACCCGAACTCCTGCATCTTGATAAACACATCTGCACAACCATGACTTTTATGCTGAATAAAGCAGCTGAATAACAGGTAGCCATTTTTACATCAACAGTTTGACACATCTTAAATATTTTATTCTTCTAATTATTTTATTTAAATTTAAGCAGGTAAGTTATATTCTCTTCATTTAAAAAATTTAGAAGTGTGACCAGTTGCTCTTTTTGGTAGCGCAATATTTCTATACTATATAAGGAAGTAAAGTTGTTTTTGAATGTATTTTGCTATCTTTAAACATTTACAACTGGTCATATCTCATGCATGTGAGATTCTGTGTGACGCTGTGAGCAAAGTTGCAGGAGCCGCTTGTGTTAGGTTGATTTATAGTGCACAAATTTTTAGAGATAATCCATGCACACTTTAAAAAATAGCAGAAAAACTAAGCCTAAGATGTATGAAGACAAGGTATAAAAGAGAGGCTTATGGATTAAATTTAAAGCCCCCCAACACACTCGCCACAACCACCAGATGCACACAGGTGGGCTCTTTAAAAAAAAAAGTCCCCTCTCACACACAGTATTTCAACATAAAACGGGTCGTAAATATTTCCAAACTGGAGTCAATAAACCGGTGCAAGCTATTAAGACAGCCAGTTACTTACACCCCTGTGTCATATTAGCCTGCCTCTGCAGTGTGAGAGGTGCGAGAACTGATAAAAACATGCTAATAAGACAGCGTGGGGGGTTGGGGGGCCTATCAATGGTACATAGCCATGCAGGACATTTGTATGGAGAAAAGCGAAGCAGTGCTGACGTCAGTCTGCAGCGACATACAGCGTCAGCAGGAGCCCACCACACATGCACACACTGATGATGAGGCCAGGGCTCCTGGCTGTCGAGACACCAGTGAAAATGAGATGATGTACTGTACAGAGAGAGAGACAGAAATAGAGAAAGAAAAGAACAGCTTAACACCCATGGTCTTTGGGATAAATAGGGAACCAGAGGTGCCGTCTAAAGGGGATTCAGTTGTGGAAGAACTACTGTCAAGATTTCGAGGACAAATCATCCAGAATATAAATGAAAAGTGCTAACTAACTAAGCAATACTGAATTTTAAGATTCAAACGATTTAACCTATGTTGAATACAGACTAGAATAACATACTTCTATCAAAAATTGCACTGTTTGTTGTTTCTGCAGGGGATTGGCAATATGGACCTAAACGCTGGTGATGGTATGCTGTGTTGCTTATTGCAATTATGATGTAAGCAACAATAAAAAATAAAAAAATCATATTCCTGTTAACAACCTAAGATAAAGACCCTTAAACGAAATATTGATCTAAAAAAAAAAAAAAACTCAACAGGCTGATTAACAATGTTTTTTGGTAGAGCATCTGTGCTGGTAAAGAGTCATATTATTGCCTCTTTAATTTGATCATAATTAGAAAAATGTAAACAGCATTGATGTTGTCAAGGTTATCAATGTTATCAAGGTAGTTATTTCCTTTCTAAATGGCAGAATTGCATCTCCTAAGGCTGCTCTACTAGAGGACTAACGAGAAACACCTAATAAATTAGAATTTTCTAGCTGGTACAACTGCTTTATAGGAAAACTTCTACGATGAGAAAGGAATGGACAGCACTAGTTGCATTTGCACACGCAGAGGAAAAATACCCTTTTCTCTTTGAAATCAGGCAGAAAGTCCAAAGTCTTGTAAAAATATTTATGCATCAGCAGAGCGCTTGGCACAGCAGCCATTCACAGATTAACATGCCCAGTTTGGTCATTACAGTGGGAAGGTTGCCCCTGGCTGTCAACAGTTTCTTCAGTGCAAACTGGAAGATATATAAAAACATACTTTAAAAAATGTGTCCTAAAAGTAGCCCTGCCTTTTACACCTATGAATTAACTCACTCAGGTAAGAGTATCTCCATCTGAAGTGACAAAACATTTTGTTTTTATTAACATTGCATTAACAATGGATCGCTGATGGGGGGGATAGCTATGCATGTCCTTGATGAGATATCATGGTACAGTGTGCTGAATGAATCGACCAACGCATGCACTTATTGGTCGATATAAGGGAAATAAACACTAATATCAGCAAAAAATGGCCAGCTGATATATCAGGCTATTGCAATATAGTCTTCATAATGAAGTGCAGGATGACACAATGTACTATTTCCTGGTTCCTAATTAGGGCCACAGGCACATCTTCATATCCCTCATGTCCTGTATTTCATATCCATAAACCGAAACAGCCAAAGGGACTTTCTTCCAGTCTGAATTCTCTCAAAGCAGTAGTTGACGTGTGATGGTATAACGGTAGTTACATTGGATCCTGGTTCCCCTTGAAAGCCTCAGTATTTGGAGGCTTTAAATTATTCTGGAAATATTGCAGTCCATCCCTCAGAAACATAAGAAGAATATTAGCATTAATGATCAGATGTTGCAGCTTCCTTGTGGTTAGTGATAATGTTAGTAGTATCTCTTTTATAGTTAAAAGAAATATCCTCCAAAATGTTACATACAGTATTTCAAATTAGAAGCCATAACATTTCATACTGTGTGTGAATCCATTTTGCTGCATAATGCTATGTTTTACCAGAACAAGCCTATCAAAATGTGTAAATATAGAGTCCTTTTCTGTAGCATAGAAAATAAATTGTGCTTTTCCCTTCATCAAGCTATCCAAGTTTTTTAAATTGTTTATTTAACTTGTTGATGATTTTTTTTGTCATTTGACATACCGGCAGAGACTCACTATTACACTGTGTGAAAGCAGTTTCCAAGAAAAATCACTTGCTCCCTCTTCACAGCTTAGCGTCCACACTATAATAACCTGAGGGCAGCATGGTTATCAACACCATGTAGACTAAACCAATAATGGATGATTGCTAAATTTTAACACGTTAAACTTTGAACAGTGACCTGAATCTTGTCACGGTGTAAAAATAGAGTGAAATAGGGAAATCTCCTTCAAACCTTGTCAATCTTCTAAACTGATTCACACACAACTTTCCTCTCAGTTTGTAGTGTAGGTAGAGCCTTTTTAAAAACAAACTAAATTTTATCTTACATTAGCTGTATTTCCATTAACCATCAAATTGTGTAAACTGCAATTACGAAAAAAATATTTGCTAAAATGAAACACCAAAGATCAGAAAAAAAAAAAAAAACTTTTCAATGGTATAAGAATTCTTACCTTTCACAAAACTGCAATGGAAGTACTTTTTTGCATCATAAAAGCCATGTGACCTGCAACTGGACCTTACTGCCTTTTAAAAAGACAAAGAAGAAGAACTGAAGAAGTTGGAGGATGATGGCGTGGCGTATTTGGATTCATGAGGAGACTAGGGCTGAACGTCAGCCCTAACCCTTAAATAGGGCACTAAATAGGGGATACACCATTTTATATGAGTGTTAGAATGTCTTGAAAATGAACCTTAAAATGTAGTGCACAACCTGGTCACTAGACAAGCAGATATATCCCAGAATAATTTGAAAAAGCTCTCCTCGCAAAGCATCATGGGATTTGTTTTGGGGCCGAGAGATGAAAATAAAAATGGTGTAGGCGCCCTGCGGGGAGTGATTATCTGTCGAAATGGTCAGTTAACTGGGTTCACAATAAAGACCACTATTTAGTCCCCGCTCTGTAAAGTGTGCGAGGCGTTAGGGTGGAGATTCGTACACAGTCTGAGTAGTTTTTAGATCCCGACGATGAGTGAGATTAGCACTGGAGCCGTGATATATCTCGTGTGTTTACATCCACCACTGCCATGTTGTTTTTGGGAGTTAGAAGGTTTATGATAAGTCAATCATTTAATTTCTGAACTTTAACATAAATTATGAAGGCTGACGGCACTTAAGGATGCAAACATTTAAAAGTAAGACCCAGAAACATTTCTATTCTAGGACTATATAGCCCTAGTCAGTCAATCCAACATTGTGCATAATCCACACAAATTTATAGATTGGGGAGGAAAAAAAGTGCTTTAAAAAAATAAACAAAACAAAACAACAAAAAAACATGTACTTTCTCTATTGGGAGCATGATATTTAGTCTGCAAGATTGCAATATATGGTGTAAATTGTCCAAAATTAGATTATCAACGTAAGTAACAGAAATCCTGTAAAGAGGAAGCTCTTCTAGCTAGAAATGTCTGAAGACAAACAATGTCTTAAAAAACCAACAAAACAGTGTCCCAATCAGTAAATGAAAAAAAAAGTTTCACTTTGTTTGTTCACCACTCTTGTTCGAGAGCAGACGTTAACTCACAAATGCATTAGTGAGAGGCCTCTAAGTGTTTGAACTTTAAGGTTCTTACTGAGAGCTTTGTCAACTTATTTGTTTTTATTGTCCTGGATCAAATAAAGCTATTTTAGATACTCCTGTTTGCATCAGGTCCAAGCTGTAAAAAATATATATTGGGATCAAACCCACATTTGACTAAAATTTACATAACTTTATTTGCATAAGAGGGCCAAGCGGGTTCTCAGTTAGTGGAAAAGTTCTACTTCTCAGCTTGCACTTTGATCCCTTCATGATGTAACCAAATTCACTAGCATATTACATTTAAATTCCCAGTAACTAAATTTATGGTAGGGCTTTGTAAAGTAAACTCTGGAACTCTCTGTCCTCTGTGTTGTCCAAGAATGTGAATTTTTATGAAGTTAACTAAATCTAACTGAAACCTCATCTAAAAATAGCACCAGAAATAACAGGAAGCTAAAAGAATTTGGACAAGACTAAATGACTGATCAGTTGCAGGAGTGATCCAACATCCAACTCTGTCTGGCCTACATCAACAACACTTTCTTTCAACAAAGACGAAAAGCTAAACTTGTAGTCAGTTAAAGTTTACTGCTACAAAAACAGTGGTGCCTGCACCTCTCTCATCTTCTATCTCAGAGGCACAGTGTGTGGTTTTACTAGCCAGCTTTGTTTGCATGATGTGGCTGAATTACAGCACGCAGGCTTTAGACACACACCTGCATTTTTGTACTTTATGGTGACGGGGAGCAGAATCCTTGGTATGCAAAAGACCCACTCTCAAGACAGTGTGGTTATAAGAATATTGTAGGTGATGGCTAAAACCAGCAAAGACAAAGCACAGTCATACTGTCTGCAGAGTAATAAGTTAGAAAAACCAACGTCATAAACGCATTAAAACCTGCCAAAAGGGGGAAACAGAGGAAATCTTTTAGGCTGCTGTGAGAGAAAGGGGTGAAAAACACTTAAATGCTCAAGCAGACTTTTATGTATTTCAGTTTATTAGGTCTGCAAACAAAACAACATCATGTACAACTCAATCTATTTAAAAATATTGAAAACGTGTACCCATTTTAGAGGTCATAGCTACAATGTTTTTCATCAAGAAACTATATTTTTTTCAAAAGCAATATATCAACAGTGTTCTAAAGTTATGGAAAAAAAACTGCTACATTGTTTTGTTTGAAACTTTTTGATGGGTCCAAAATATTTACATCTGGTTATGATGCCAATGTCAACATTAAAAGGATTCTGCGTCATAGGAATAGCGGGATTAAGCCACCGAGATGGGGCTGAGGCGTTTCTAGATATTTGTAGCTCTGTGAAATTGCTTTTTCTTACTGCTACATTTCTCAGATGATAGTCCAAAAAATGCAAAAGAAGCAAAAGAAGGGTAAACATAGGCCAAACTGAGTGACTTAAGGAAGCAGAGAGGGTCAGAGGCTTCATGGAAGTTCCCACTTTCATTCTGGACAGTAAATTAAATGTTTGCTAATAGCAAGCATTAACATTAGACTTGATGGTTAGTATTGACGCATCAGAGAAGAGTGACCTCATACATAACGTCTTTTAATAGACCTAAAATAATTAGTAGCATTAAAGCTATCAAACATATCATTTTCCTTTAAAATGTATTTATTTTATTATATTTTATCATTATATATACACATATATATATACATATATATATATACATATATATATATATATATATATATATATATATATATATATATATATATATATATATATATATATA
>NW_015150581.1:773640-801251 GCF_000732505.1 Cyprinodon variegatus
TTGTTTTACACTTCTGTAAACAAAATGACAAATAAAATCTGTCTAAGTCTAAGTCTCTTAAAATCAGGTTTTAAAGATTCAACTTTATCTGAACAACTGCCCTAATCCCTTAATCACTCTATAGAGTCTATATAGTGGACTTTATAGTGAACTCGGTGAACTGACCATTCATACAGATGGTCACTACTTTTCTCTCCCCTCACGTAACTCCCCACGGTGCCGCGCCATCTTTGTTATTTACCGCCACTACAACAAATCCCATAAAGCCCTGTGAGGAGAGCTCTCGCAGAGCAATCTGAGATATATTTGCTCGTCTAGTCCAGCTCGACCATCAATGATTTTGACACGGTGTGTTGTATTTGAGAGGCTACATCCTCCATTGACCCGATCTACCTGGTCAGGGTCCTTCGAGGGCCATGAAAACAAGGAAGCCTTAAGAGTTTTGGCTGTGGACTCAAATAGGTCAAGCCTTCTATGGCTTTCATAGACCATATATTCTGTCACCTAGCAACCTTTTCAGTTGACACATAAAACAGGCAAAGAATGGATACCGAACTTCCCACTACTGTTCTGGGAGCTAATAAAATTTTCAAGGAGCTTCAGCAGCAGTACCATCATCACGGATATTATATTTATAGTCCTCACACTGCAGAGATATTGAAATATGAGCTTAAATTTCAGTAAAACCCATTTGCACAGGGACAGACCAAACATTACCTGCCACATATCTGACACAATAACAATTTAAAACAACTACTTTCATACATTTCAGACAAAAATATTCACACACTTGCATTACATTAAACTGTGCTTCCAATATTCACCACTGTTCAATGCCATTTACCTTTTTCCTCTGAGCACGGAGTTGCTTGGACCCACAGTGAATCATGGGATACCCAATGCTACCTAAGATACGCCTGACCCGTCCTTAAAAACGGGCAAAAAGAAGGTTGCATTTGTCTGCCGCATAAGGCGGAGTCTTCGAATCCAGCCAACAAATCTGGACGAATGGCATCCCATGCTGCTTCCGGGAACTAGCTTTTTCAGTAGGGGTGGGTATTGGCAAAGAAGTCATGATTCGATTCGAATCACGATTCACATGCCACGATGCGATTCTATCACGATGCATCACGATACTTGAAATATTGCAATGCATTGTGATATTTTCACTAAACACTGTAAGAAAAAGATACAGCCCTTACCAGTGGCTGACTGGCTGGGTATGATCTGGATAGTGTCTTCAATTGATACATAACTGAAAGCAACTGAATTCATACATAGCTGTATTTATTGAAACGACTTTTGGAGGTGTTGCCATGAAAACAAGTACTGGACACAAATATTAATATTACTGGCGTGGACACACTGACAAAATGATCTTAGGATTCATAAAACTTAAAATAACAAAATAAGGATAATCAGTGCCATTTACATGGCCTCAATGGTCCTTTAAACCAAAGAAATGAAAACATTCAAATGTATATTTCCCCTTTTGCAAATTACGTGCGTCATATCAATTTCATTTTTACCGTCTTTGTTTTTGAAGCTAAAATGCTTCCAAGCATCTGACTTGAAATGTGATGGAACTGCGGGGCGAATTTTCATAGTGTCCTCCATGTTTTATTTCATATGTCTCGTCGCAGTATCCCACGGCCGGACATACTTGTGACACAAAGCAGCGGGCGTCAACACATCTGCAGCGACATCTGCTGGACTGGAAGTTGTATTCCACATGGTTTGGCTGATGTGCGCCAACCATTAATGTATTTTATTTGTTCATTTTTTTATATTTTTTTTTATAATCGAGTCTTGCCTTCAAGAACCAATGCAGTAGATCACAAAAATTAGAACCGCGATGCATCGTCATGACGATTATTTTGCACACCCTTATTTTTCAACTTGGGATTTAAACATAAATCTAGTCTTTTTTATTTTTTATTTTTCTTTTCATGTTAACCTTATGGTATACAGTGCATAATCTAAAGAAAGAAATAATTAAAAAAAGATAAACATGGTTTAATCATATTTTGCCATACTGCTCCGAGCTGCTTGACGATGTCAAGCAGTTTAAAGGAGAAAATGTAAAAAGCATCAAATTGTCTCAGAAAAGTCAAGCAAACATGCAGCCACACGGCCCTTTCTGGAACCGGTTTGACACCCCTGCCCTAGACGTTCAGAAACACATTTCAAATGGTCTAACCACCATATAGTGCCCTATATAGGCCTTCTTGCCATCATCCTACTATTTACCTATTCAAAGAATAGTGATGGGCTTATCTGTTGTATTTACCATTATGCAAACTATACTTTTTAACCCAGAGGAGAACAAAACCGTTACTGTAGGTTATTTACATTTTTTATTTCAATTAAATGTTTTTTTCTTATCGTTCAAAGATTCAGACTGTTTAAATAAAAAGTATCACATTAAAACTTGCTCAAGAGCCACTTTTTATTTCATATCCAGATACCTAACCGGTTGTATTACTTTCAGTTTTGAGTTTTGCCACAGGCGTATTGTAGCTCTTATAGTACAGTTGTGTACTCTACTTGTGCACCACATACTTTGAAGATCAACAATTTAAAGCTGCAAGTAGGAGTGGTAAGAGAGTCCATGGTTTGTTACAAGGTTAAAGAAGGCTAAAAGGAAGCAAAATGTAAACATGTCAATAAATCCAGGTAAAGATTTCCTGAGCTAAAAGATGGTTATCAGAACAGTTGTTTCGACAAATTCTTGAGCTCGGCCTGCACTGATCTAAGGTCTGTCAGCAACGCATTCTTGCTGTCAATGATGAGTCTCTAGACGCAAACTTATAAGAAGAACGCACCACTGGTGCATCTAGGAAAAAAAAGACAGTCTGCATAAAGTCAAATCCCTCTACCGTCTGGGACTGATGAGGAAACAGCCGTGAGTTACAACCACTTTTTAAGATGTGTAACCAAATTACAGTGTAATCTTTTTAAAATCTGTCCTATTTTATTTTAAGATTATTGTGTTTTTCCATGTCTGAAAAAACAAAACACGTTTAAGGAAATTAATAAAAACCAATTATTGAGCAAAACAATTCCCTGTTTAAGGAAACGTGAACAAAACAAAGGATAAAAATGTCAAATGCCAAAAATGTTTTGGGGTTTCAAATTTCAGAAAAATATGATTTTGAGAGTTTGCTTTTTTTCTTCACTTGTCTAAAATGATGTCCAAACTGCAAGGTGAAAGTGAAAAAAACATATACAGCCAGTCTCTGCTGAGGCAAATAAACACAAAACAGAGACAGGAGACAAACCCATGAAACAGGAGCATCTTCTTAACCAATGCTGTGATTGATGATGTAAAGAACTAATCACAGAAACCTGAGTTTTGAAAAAAATTGATCTCTTATTTGCGTTGAAAGAAATCAGATTATATTAACTAGTTATCAAACCCCAAAATTTTATATCTTAGCAGAACAACATACAGAAAACAGTAAAATGTAATATCATGTAAATTTGAAGAACAAGGAAAAATGTGGGGTAAAAATAGTTCTAATCATATTTTTAAAACATTCTGTGTATAACTGTTAGCTTTGGCTCATACCGTGCATTTCTGTATGCTTGCTGCTGCTGGTCACACAAAGTGGAGCTTGCACAATGACAGAAACAACACGCAGGAACAACAAAAATGCCACAATATGAGTAAGGTCAACCCCAGTGCGTCACTGATGAACTTTTTCCCACAATGGTATGTTTCATGCTCGAGCAGCCTGAAACTCTTTGACTGTTCTAGACACCCAAACTCAGCAGGAAGCTACCAAACGCTGGCAAAATACAGTCTGCACACCACATAAGAAGAAAAACAAATGAAGTTATATTTGAATATCACAGAAAATGTGTCTGTTTCTGCTTTTCTTTTGTTACTGTTCCCCTGTCTGCAGAAAGAAAAAAGTTAAAAACACGTGTAAACTGTTAATAGAGAGGAAATGGTTACTGAAGTTTTGTTTGGACACATTGTTTAAAAGTGTGCCTCTTAAAGTCACAGCTGCTTGTCAGGTACACTCTGGAGTCTTGGTTGTGTAACCATTTCTATACTCAATTTCTGTAAACTTAGTGATTGGGATCATACTTAATCTAGAATAAGGTTTAAAACTTTTTGAGAAATAAATCTGAAAAGAATTTGACACACTCCAAAGTGAACACCTAAAGGGTTTTCCTCTGTGCATGGCTTTGGCCCCACATTTACTAGAAACCACTTTAGTAAATCATACCCCTATAAATAGTAGAAGACAGTGAGCAGTGCAGGCTATGCAGGCAGGTTACATTTAATCTGAGCTCACATTTTTTTGTCAACCTGAAGTGCCGCAATTCATCACTATCGCACAAGATTGGCAACGATATAGGCATGTGTGACCTTTGGAGAGCACTGGCACCAAGCCCAAGTGTAAATACTATGAAATATAGTTTTTAAAAAGTCCTTTCTGTTGGCACTTATTTGCAAGACCATAAAAAAAATATCCCAGCTTTACTAATGGCTAAAAGAACCTAATAAATAAAAGACATGCTCTCTTTGTGATATAGTCTGAGTGTTGTTTCAAGATATGGGGGGAAAAAGGAACAGAAAACAACTTGTATTTTATTGGTACAGCATGTACCTGCAGCCTGTTTTTTTTTTTCTTCTTTTTCTTAAAGCTGTACTTCCTGCTGTCGACGACAGTCCAAGGTTTTGTTTACACAAAAGGACTGAAAGTCAGTAATATCAAAGCCTGAGTATATGCCAGGGGACAAAGGTCATCTCAATGCTGACGTTTTCCTTTAAACTGTCTCCAAGAAGTCCTGCACAAGGTAGAATAATAAACCCAATTAGGATTTATAGAGATTTGTTTACATTAAGTATCTTAAGTAAGGCTTTTCCACACACATGCATGCAACATGCATATAGAAGCCCTTAGAAAGTTACAAATTTACTCATCATGCTAAGCACATTTGCTTTCCTTTCTGTTTGCAAACTCTTAAATAATTATTGCTGTTATGTTTTACAATTATACTGTACAGTAATACAGTAAACCAACTAACCACAGGGTTTATACAGGAATAAGTAAGCATTTTTAATGCTCTTTTAATGCTCTCATATATATATATATATATATATGTGTGTGTAAATATATATAAAAACAGCAAAATCCTTCATCATCTTTACCATCAACAAGCTGCAGTCATGTCCCAAATTCCTCGTTTTAAAGCCAATTTTGTTGAAATCAGCTTTTTCCCATTCTCTATCGTTTTTCTCCGCTTCAAACTTCTTTTCCGAACATACGGCTTTACGATCAGGCGGAAGCAGTTCCGAGCAAACATATTGCGATATATATCTGGTGAAATAGTCTTTATTAACTTTTTTTTTTCTTTTTTTAAATAAAGCATTTGTAATGCCACAACAATCATGTTTAATGATCAATTTCAATGCCAATTAAGGCCTTAATTTAAAAGATAATAACTTAATGACTTTTAATGATTTTTAATGACCCGCGGAAACCCTGGACGGAATCTGTGCAGGAGAAAAAATTATAAGATTTGATTATATTGGTGCAACAGACTTTATGCATCAAACCTCAATGACACATCCTTAATGGCAAAATACAGATTACAGAGGTCTTAATAAATGTAACCCTGATGTACAAGTAATATACCCAATTAATTGTGTGATTTACTAAAGAATTTTTTTTTGATATTTTGACTATTGAAAATAAGCACAAACCGTTTCATTTTAACATCCCTGAAAAAATACATAATTTAAATCAAGATAACACAAGAACACTGGAACTTACTATTTATGTGTATGACTTCATGCTGAGAACAAAAACTTATTTCAAACAGACTACATATCTTTTGGCAAACCTTTCTAAAGTTGCATAAAAATCTTTGAAATAAAATCAGCATTTTTCCAGGACAGCTTAATCTTCAACTGATTAAATTAGAAAAACCAAAACTGTCATTTGAGATTTTTTTTTTATTATTCACTGGAAACACCTAATGGTTTTTTTCCCTAGAAAAATCAATGGTGCACTAAGGAATTAAGTTAACAGAAACACCCCTGAGCTACTACTTATTTACAGTTAAACCCAAACTCATACCCACCTTACTTTTACTTGGAACTACATTAATTTCTATTGAAACAAAAGAATGGGGAAATTGAACCAACTTAGGAAATCTTTTTTTGAGCTTTGAAAGAGTTTCTCCACCCTTTTCAAAAATTAACAAATCTTTATGGGCATAAAACTTTAATTCTTTATTTTTTTAATTGATGACCAGTTGTTTTATTTTCTTTTATTTCTACTGGAATTTCCATCTTTAGTGAAGAGAACATGCTATTTAACTAGAGAAATGTCTATTTTCAAAAATTAGGAAATAAGTTAGTTGTCAAAACCATAGCTGCACTTGGAGTAAAAATGTAAGTGTAAAACTATCGTAAACAAGGCTGTACAAGGACCCAAGTTTACCTTTTCTGCAAATATAATAAGGAGCATGGCAAGAAGAGAAAAGAAAATCATTATCAGATTATGAAAACGCAATAAAAGATATATTTTTCCACAGCTTTATCCATTGTGCAGACATGCTTTATACCCTCCATGTGACCTTTTTTGCCCCCTTAGGAGTCTAAGAGCAACGTACACTTCAGCAGCTGGTAGACCTGAGAATAACAGGAAGGTTATACCTGATATGGACATAAGAGCTCGACAAGGAAAGGCTCGAAGCCTTGTAAGGGAACATCTGGTTTTATCATGGAATCAGTGCAGGCTCCTCTCATAAACACAACCTAACGCCTGAGCCCTGGAGCTCTGGCCAATAACAAGCATGTGAACACAAACGCCATCCATCAGAGCCGAACAGCAGTAGGAGGAGTTCATGGGGAAGTGGAGACATAGAGAGAGATACAGTGGGGAAAAGCGAGAGAAGAGACCACAACAGAGTTGAGGTAAATCATTTACAGGCCAGTGAGTGACGCTGGCTGCAGACAGCTACTTGTTTTGCTTTTTCACATATTTCAATACACAAAGCTGCTCTGAAAGCGTGATGACGAAGTCTAACATTAGACACGAGGTCAAAGGTCGAACTCAAAGTCGAACGGGACGCTCTGAATCATCTCAACGTCAATCAGACCTATAATTAACCTCAAATCCAAACAAATATTCCAACACATAGAAAGTCAGAGAAGCGTTTTGCCAAATTTGGTTCATTGTTCTGGATAATGTTTTACTGAGAAGCTGTTGGCTGTTCCATAGGAACTGCAGACAGTTTTTATCCTGTTCCTCTGTTGATCTTTATGTGAAAGTCTGAGTAGAATCACAGAAATAAAGTTCAGCATTACAAATGTGACTGTCACAGACGTCTAACAGGAAACATTTTATCAGTATATACAAGCCCTTCACAGTTACTTATCCACATCGCTGTCTAACACTATCTAACTAGGTCAACCTTGGCTGTTTTAGAACTACTATGAAGTGAAACATTGACCGACAATCATGTGACCAATCAGCGGAGGCTAGGAGGCATCTCTATAATACATGACAAACTAAGATAAAGTCTAGTTTATTAGCCTGACCGATTAACCAAATAATCTAACTACTCCAGCAAGACAACATGCTACAAGATTTATTTTGTTCAACCATCCAACAGAATTAAAAAGTCTCTTCTCCCTTGATATAATAGGTGGGGTATTTTGGTATTGCCATCATGGATCCCGCTGTGATTGTTTTGGAGAAAATGAAGCAAAAGGGCCAAAGTGCCAAAAGGTCAGAGCCACAGTGAAGAAGATACAACAAGACTGATGTACAATACCAATAGGCCCAAACATTAGGTTGGGATGTTTCTGGAAAAAAAAATTGCGGAGAAAGTCTGAAATAAATGTGGTGGGAGAATAGAAAATGTCCAATACTGTCAGTAGCATTCAGGATTTACATTTTTTCAGGCAGTCTTGATGACACAAATTATTAATATTCTTTTAATGCTGGACTTCAAGTTGCAGAAAAGAAAAAAAGAGACGTACGAAATGAAATAAAGAGTCAGCAAGAGAGAAAAGAGTGTTTTGATGCAGACTGTTTGTTAGCTGATTAAAGGTTAAACCAATTCAGGCATAAAAAAGCCCAAAACAGCATTAATTGTGTTTAAAAATGATGCAATAAGTAGCCTCACTGCTTTTGTTGATTACTTCAAAAATGAGCTCAGGCACGCTCGATGTAAGGGATTCCAGTAGCCTGGTGGGAACAGTACAAGATGATTTGATTAAAATACTTCAGTCTGGAACAGATCTCTGTATTGCAAACCTCTTCTGCTATCCACCGCCAAATGTTTTCAGTAGGTTTTATATTAGAGCAACATGTAGTATGGTCCAAAAAAGAAGCTTTGTTCTCAAGACCCAGTTGTGTATTTACTTGTTATGAAGAACTGCAGCATGTTCCTGTTATAAGACCCAGTCTAGATGACTCCCCTCAAAAAAGACCAACTTTTTTAGCCAGCAGAATCATCAATCCAAGTTCTCGCATAATTAAACTTTTTGTCTCAAGCTTCTTTTCTGAACATACAGCTTTGTGATCAACCGGAAGCAGTTCCACACAAATATATCGCGATATAATATGTCTGACAAAATTGTTTTTAAAAACATTTTTTTTAAATAAAGCATTTTAAATACCACAATAAACACATTTTATGAATTTTAATGCCAAATAAGGCCTTAATTAAAAAAATTATAATTGAATGACTTTTAATGATTTTTAATGACCGCAGAAACCCTGCTTTTTAATCCCATCATTTTTGGGATATTCAAAGAATTTGCCGCAATGGGTCATGGCTTTGCATGTACAGCTCAACAATCCTGCATCTTTCTAAGACAGAAGGAATATTTGCCCTTTGTCCTCCAAGAGTCAAGACATTGAGATTGCATGAAAAAGATTTTGGTCAAAAATTTTATTTTTGATGGGTATTAACTGTAAACATCTAATCAGGCTGAGTTTTGATTCAGTTTTCAATAACTTGCCTTCTGTGTTTGTTTTGTCTGTTGCTCCTCTCTCTTCTCTGCACTTTGAAGCTCTGCATAGGACACAGTTATAGTATGAAACAAATCACCACCCTTAATCACAGCAACAACAAAAAAAACTGAAAAGAACACCAACAATACAATTATTTTGTCTGAATGAAGACCTCAAAATGAGTAAAATATATATATATATTTTTTTTAAATCTAGATAAAAATAAGTTGCATATTTCAGACTTCTAACATAAAAGCATTCCAGGAATCCTATCTGAGGAAATTCTTCATCACCGAATGCATCACTCATGTGATTCCTCCTTTAACAACTAAGTACAGGATTTTTAATTTATCTGCACAAACTAATCTTTGGCTATTGTTGCTTCCAACAAATAAATCCCCAGCCAGACCTGTACATTTAATAAAATGAGCAAAGAGCCTTTTAAAAGACTGTTAAAAAAGAATCCATTATTAGAAATGATAGAAAAAGTCCCCTATACCTATTGTAAAAGAAAAAAAGTTAAATGGAATATTGAACAAAGCTACACTGCCAAACATGGAGATCACAAGTTTAAACACAGATGCCTGCGGCAAAGAGCACCTTCACTCTTCCCTCAATATCCCATCTTAGGAAGGAGCAGCATCAGTCAGATATCCTGACAGCATGTCTGTCAGTTGTTCTCAACCACAAAATATCAGCATTTTGAACCTGAAAGTGTTTGCCCTGAGCCCAGTGAGTGATGTCCTATTAGCTGCACAGCATAAATACTGAAAGCGGCTGCCTAGTAGGTCACACAAACTTTAAAAAACATATTAAAGGAGAAAACAAGGTGACCTGTACATTTTTGTCTTGGATTCCTGTACAGCTGCAATGAATATTTTTGTTTTTCCTTTAACACCACAATGTTCTAGCTGCTTTAAGGTTCTGGTTATGTGGTGTAACATTAATACTAGGAATGCAAGGATCCAAATCTTTTTGCTTTCAATCAGATGTCGATACTTTTCCAATAATAAGTGTGATATATCTAAATGTACATACGTTAATCCAAACAAAATCATCTACTAGTATGAGGTCAGACAAGGAAGTCATAGATACATTAAATCGTGTTAGCAGGACAAAGTCCACCCTGAAAACATAGATTGAACTGTAAGAGCTCAAACTAACTGGATTTATTAAAGCAAGGACAGATGCCCATAAAGGGGTAAACTTTTTTGTGTTTCAATATATTTTCATCCTAACTTAAAATGCATCATAGACATAGACTGAATAGATCTATGCCTATAGCTCAAGCCAAATTTCACCAGTATACGATCCACAATTGTCTTCCATATGAACTTTAATATCTCTAATTTAGTACAGGTATCAATGTTCACATATTAAACAAGAGAACCACCCTTCAACCTCCTAAACAGATGAAATATTTAGGATATAATTACTGTTCTCAGTTTATTTTTTTCTATAGAGATGAACACACCTCAGCTCAGATGTGTGGATTTAGATTTTAAGTTTTTTTTTAGGAAAACTTCAAATAAAGTACTTTATTCTGTTTTTCTTTTTTATTGTTTTAGAGCATTTCATATTAATCACATAGAGCATTTAAGCATTTATCGAAATTTCAAAATGACAATATCTAACAGAAACTTTGGAATTAAATGACTCAATAAAAATACGTTTATTATCTACTAAGTTTAGGTGAACGTTGACCCCTCCAGTTCAAAGGTCAATATTGGCAGCACTTTCCTATGACTCAACACCCATGAAGTAGCCCTCAGGCTTAAAAGAGTTGGTGACAGCTGCCCTAAAGTTATTCTAGAGGTTTAATTATTGTAGAAATTACATTTCAATTATATGTGGCACTGAGTTCTATATATATCTATAAAAAAGTAAGCTTGGAGCTACAAGGGACTTCAAATTTCCAAAAGTAGAAAATAACACTTAAACATTTATGTGAGTCCGTTTAATGGAAAAAGCTTTTACACCATGAATATCACAAAAAAAAAATCTGAATGACAAGTAAAAAAAAAAGGTGTATTATTATCTAAAAAGTTTTTTCGTACGAAACGCAACTACAGCTATAGATGAGAACAAGTAGATAACGCACACAGGGCCAAACTGCAAAACAAAAGTACTCAACAAGGAGCTATAAAGCAAGCAAATCCTTTATATTCTTTCCTATTTATGGGAAACCTTTGCATTATCCTAGTTCTAAAGTTTGATGAATCACCAGCCGTATGGGACCTGCTGAACAGCAGAACTAAATACTCCTCTTTCAAAGTGAAACACATAAGGAGCAGCCAGATTAAAGGTGTAGCCACATCAAACATGCAAGTAAAGTGTTCAAAATTATTCTTGCATCAATTCTTAATTTTGATTACCCTCTAGCTCCTTTCTTATTTCTTTTTTTTTTTTACTTGCAAAAATTTGACTCAGTGTGCAAAGCTTCTTATTAATCATACTACCAAACTTTAATTTTGCATGTAAAAAGTTGAACTTTCCATGCACACATACTGCAGCTTTAATTCTTCCCCACTAAAGCCCAACATCTACTGTACCATGCCAGCCTATGCGGCAGTAAGGCCACTGTTGTTTCAGCTGATCCTTGGATAGAGGGTTGAGTAAGTTAAGGACAAACAGGGGCAAATGGCAGCTTGCAACAGAATTTAAGAATTACCTGCAGCTTGCAACAGAATTTAAGAATTACCTGCATTAATAACAACATATCTTTCATATCTCAAGTCCCAATCCCTGTTTTTAATCCACACAGCATCAAACTAATGCTCTTTTAGCTTTTATATTTATGCAAATAACTGGTCTTAATTTTAGTTGGGTGTTAACTAGGGCTGCAACTAGCGATTATTTTTACAAATCGGTTAATCTGTTGATTTTTTTTTTTTTTTTATTAATAAATTAATAATCAGATAGCAAAGGGTTCCTTAAAGCGGACTTTTTGCGAAATGAAACCAGATGAAACTAAAACTTTTCCACTTGAGGAGTTCTGGATAGAGCATATTTACAGATGAAGATTTTTATCTTAAATGCAAAATGTTCACATATTTTTTTTCTTTTTATAATTTTGCTACAATTGCTGCACAAGGTGGGTTCCTGTGTCAGCTAAAGACATGTTTTAAGAGTCACAATACTCTAGTTAACGATTAATCAATTAATAAATTGTTGATTATTTCAATAATCGATTTGTCACGATTAATCCAATTAATTGTTTTAGCCCTAGTGTTAACATTTACAAATAAACGTGTAATTGAGAGTGAAGTCAAAACTTAATAAAGCCAATTAAACGCATGACCTCAGAAAACCTTGATTAGAAAGCAAGAAAAAATCTATATTGTGTGTATTGCTCTCTTGGTTCATTTTTAGAATCGACAGATTAAAGATTAAATTTAAAAATCTCTCTATTTTGTTCACAAAGTATAGGTTGTGTTGTATAAAAAAAGAAGTGTTTTTTACAATTTTTTTTTTTTTAAGAACTATAAACTTTAGGATAATATCACATACACTGATTAAATACAGTCACAGATATTTAGCTCTTCCCTGTTTTGTGATAGTGGTGGGTGGCGTTTGTTTTATACCCTGCAAAGAGAAAATGTGTTGTGTATACACCATCAAGAATATAATTAGGCCCTTAGTGGTGGCAACTGTTATGATATGCTAATTAGCCATGTGCTAAGTTGAACTAGCCAATGTGGCTGATAAAATGCAACAAAGACAGTTTAGGGCTGTTCAGGTAACAGGTAAAAAGATCATTATAGGAAAAGATGCCATCTCAATTCTTACCTCCATTATGTGAGCAATCCTACAAATGAGCACATTTGTTTGTGATGCTCATTTTTAGTTTTCCTTTGCTAAAAAAAATATCCAAATTTAAAGGAGTAATAACAGTTTTATGCAAGCCAATTTTTTTAAATGTGGTCGTAGATAGGGATGAGAAGTATTTTAAAAAGTATTGTTGAAATATTTGTTCTCATTATTAATTTTGCAAAGGGCTCTTTGGAACGCACAGCTTGTTAAAATCATCAAATGTTTTATAAAGCGATGCACTGCATGCAAATAGCCATCAGCTTTCTCACTACAATCTCACTGCAGAGGATGCTCACACCTAGTCGAGTATTAGCCATTGTAACCTTAAGTAAAATTATACTACTTCAAGCTATAGGAAATATATTCATTGTTGCTTTTAAATAAAAAAGTTACTCCAATTGCTGCTAAAAATATGTCATATGGACCATTAAAAATTATAGTATTGTTAGGGGGGTGGACAAAAACGGCTAAAACTTATGCAACATTATATTTCTTTGAATTAGGTTGATGCAATATAATTTTGATATCAGAATTAACAAAACAAAAGCCTCTGAAAGACTATTAAGGATGCCCTTAGCAAACCAAACATTCATAGTGAGTAGAATGTTTAATCTGTTTTTATAACAGCCGTGTTTGTCTTTATTGCAAGGGGGAGAATAGCATGGCAGCCTCCTTGAACCCAGATGGCTTTACTCAGAAACAGTCGGGGGAAGCACAGCCTTGCATTACTCCATACTCTATACAGCCAAAGATATACTCCACTCCAACACTTATCTGGCATCTCAATAAAGACTTCAAAGCATGGAAAGAGTTTGTTTTCAAATTCAATCTTGGTATACTTTAATACCAGTGTGCCAGTCTGTGCATCTGGGATGGTTTTAGAGATATGAAGCATGAAAATTACAGAGGAGAAACACAGAGGAATAAGTGAATCTTTCACAACCGAGATCTCCATCCAGGTTTCAATTTCTAATACAACAATAAATTAATCTCTTATAATCTTTATTATTGGGGTCTCCCTCTGTCACAATTTACACTATAAATATCCTGTATATGAACTGTTATGAACAAATATACTGAGGTTTTTATTTTTTCTAACAACTATGCATCCCCTTCATATCTAGAGAAAGCCATCAGTAGCTTTAATGAGGACTGTATCGTACTTCATTTATTTTAAAAAGAAGGGTTAGACTGTTATTTTAATCTTCAGTGGTAGGAATCTCTTTGTTACCCTGTCTAAGATCAAATTGAGATAGTACTGTGAAGAAAGGTATTATATGTGAGGAGTGGTTAAGTATAAGGCAGATTCCTGGAAAGTGATTTCCTCAAACAATGTCAGTCCTGTTAAGAACAATCTGCTATCCAGATATTACACTGATGGGCAAAGTTTTGCACCTTGGTCAGACAAAAAAAAAAAAAAGAAAAATTAGAAAAGAAAAAAAAAAAGTAAAAATCAACACAAAAGGAAAAGTGTGCATCAGTATGGGGGGGTCTGTGTGCAAGTATGTTGGGGGAGGGGTCAAGGAAAAAAAAGCGAGGCAGACTATAGAAAAAGTGGAGAAAAGGGGGTGGGGATTGGCCAGGGGCAGTTTCTCCAATAAGTCAGTTTAAACCCTTTTCTATTTTAAAGATTTACATTAACTATTTCTCCAACTAAACAAATTGTGAATAGTTACTGGAAATGATGATCCAGTGCGGCCCAGCTTGGGTTTTCATTACACTGACTAATAGTGCTTCACAGTTTTGCCCTTTTCAGTGGGATCTGCCCTCAGCTGCAAAACACACACAAGCCCTCCTCTGTAGCTGCGGCTGACGTCAACCGTCACTTAGCAACAGCCTTTTGGTGTAAAAGCAGCAGCGCTGACACCGTTTTCAAAAGAGGCGCACAGAGAAAGAGAGAAATTCAGAGGGAGATAGACACAGAGAAACTGAAATGACCAAAAGAGGGGAGAAAGAGAGAGAAAGAGTCACACTTTTCAGAGATCTTACTCAGTCATGATTTGGTGAGAAGCCACGGCAAGGATTATGTCATTTCTATAAAGTTTTCTGGAAACAATTAACAGTCTGTAAACGCTATGGTATGCAGTCATTTAAATACAAGTTAAATTAACTACATCCTCTGCTGCTATCTACCTAAATTCCCACAGAGGCTATTTATCCGATTTTCTTCCACCTATGTCATAGCGGTAGGATTTAAACACTTCTTCCACCGGACTCAGCAAACCGTTTGCACATCCTTAGCCTGAACACTACCTTGGCTGTTATGTTTGGAACCTTTTGTAGGATAAAAAAAAATCTACTAACAGCTGAAAAACAGATGTTTTTACAAAAAAATCACTCTGGTGTTATTTGTTTTTACTTTAACTTTCCTGGTCTCTAAAAAGCATGAGAAGTTGCAATGGCTCAACCTATATGACCTATACTACAAGGCCAAAAGAAAAATACAAATCCAGAAAAGGCTTAAGAAAACAATCATATGAACAAAGGTCAGGGTGGTTTATTCAACCTAATATGAGAAAACACATAGAAGGCATTCAAAGCTATCTTTTTTTTTATTTCTAAACAATCATACGTCTACAAAATAGGATTTCACATAGCTTTATTTAAAAGAAAATATATAAAAAGAAATAAAAAAAGAAAGATGGGAGGAAACTGATATCCCTTGAGCCCATTTTTCTAAGGTGGACCTTCTGACACCGGAGTCATTAGGCCTAAGCTCTGCTAGACCTATCATGAAAACTAAAGAGCTGCAAGCTAATTGCTGGTGATCGTGACGCAAAACGTTGTCAGGGCAACCTGAGTTTTGGAGTACCCGCTCCAGCATTTCCTCATCTGTTTGCACTCACACCAGCAGGCTGACAATGCAGTCGCTGCATCCTGTTTCACTCTGCAGTCAGCCAAACGCAGAGTCTCGCTCGCTCAGCTTAACCCTTTCTCCTGGCCCCGTCGCGGCAATGAAACATTTAAAGCACCTATGCAAAAGTACCCCTGGCATTAAAAGGCCAACAGAAGCCGCCACCATCTGGGTCCAATAACAGGGGCCAAGTTTTTACCACTGTAACTCACCGCAAGATTAAAAAAAAAAAAAAAAAAACACTGAATATTGTTATTTAAAAAAAAAAAAAAGACCTTCAAATTGAGTGGATTTTTACAGCTTCTTGCCATGCAATTTATGGTATAAAGCAGTACTGGCTAAGCAATAAATTGGGACATATTTGTCCGACATTGCGACTGTTACACAAGCTTACAAAACAAGAGGTTAACTTTAAGGGGATATTAGTTAAACAACAGCTCAGCTTAAGCCACATTTCATCAAACAGAGTCATAAAAAATCAGCTTAAATCCCTTTTTAGAAGAACACATCAAAACATGGAAGCACCTTCGTTTTTATTCTTATATTTGTGAGATTAAATAATTACATAAAAATGTGAACTAGAGCAAAATAATGCTAAAAGGAAAAATTTGATATTCCAGTTTTATTTGAGTAAGAAAGACGTTACAGACACACACGAAAAGCAATGTTTGTCTTTATAATCAGGGAGAATATTTCTAATCGCTTAGCAAAAGGCTTTTTAAATAAACTACAAACATATTTAAATAAAAAATCAACAAAAAATATATAGCTTTATAAATAATCACAGAATAAATCATGATAAAAATGGCATTTGTAAACTGTGTGTATGACGCATCCTCCATGTGTCAGAAGCACAGAGCGTAATTATAAAAGGGGGTTTTATAATGCAATTTCAACACCTAATTACTGAAAATTAAGCATTTTATTTTAATTTTAAAACATACACTGACCAGCATGTGGAGAACTGACTGCAATGGAAAATAAAACTTTTCCCTTACACACACACACAGTTTTTATATACAGTTAACACTGTAGTTTCACCTCTGAATAAAAGGAATGCAAATAATCAAGGCATATGGCATTGCAGAATTTCATCTCAAGCAAAACACCAAATTATCTTTACCATTACGACTAGTTTGAAGTCAATTAGTTACTGATGCTGCAAGACATACACCAAACTCCGAAGTTTTATTATGAATTGCGTAGTGCCTATCTCACTAATGTATCCATGAGATGAGATTTTTTTATACGTTATATAACCAGATTGGTATACTTAAACCTCAGTGCTCATAAAAATATAACCTAAAAATGGAGGAGACCTTCAGTCAACCGTAAGCTGTTAATAAAACATAAAAAAAAAAATAGGAATCTGACACACAAACTATAAAGAGGCTGCCTGTTACTTTTGTTTATTATTTTCAGGCTGAATGAACCGAACTGAGGTCCAATTATCTGTTCTCTCTATTCCATCTGAACATTTCCTTTTGTGCGCCGTCTTTTCAGCCTGTCTCATTCCCGCTCAAGGCAGGCACTATATTTTGCTGGGCAATTAATAAAACTTCCATTTTTTTTTCCTCCTCCTCTTTGCAATCACCCTGCAGTACGTCATTGGGTTGTGACGTCAATGTTATATCATTCCACATGGCTTAACATCGAGCTAACGTGACAGCTGAGAGCTGCCCTGCGTTTTCACCGCGCTCCCTCCAGCCTTCCCCTCCACAGTCAGCTCCTCTGTTGTTGTCGGTGTGTGTGTGTGTGTGTGTGGGGAGGGGGTAGTTGCATGGCATTTACCCCCGGCCTGCACCCGTACAGTGAAACCATGCAAGAATAAGGTATGCCCTGTGAATTTACGTTGCACTAACAGCGCGGCCTTTGAGGTGTTACAAGTATCTTAGCTGTCCCTAGAACTGCTCAAAGAGCACGGGCACTACCTTTGCTCTCGCTAGTCCTTCCCTGAGCCCTTTGCATTTTTCTATTTTCTCATGTTCTATTTCCTGATGTTTGCATTATTTGGGATGGCAGCATTGGCCACTATCATCTGCTGCTTATCAATGATTACAATGTCTGGTTAAATGGCATTTACAATATTTCAAAATGCATTACGGTGTATGATTGCTCACTGACTGATGTTTCTGGTTTTATGCGTTTTGTTTTTAAAGCAAATATTTCTAAAATGTAGTATTGGAGGAGTTTATAAACTTGCCATAATATTTGCCATGATTTTGAAAAGGCATCTTGAGGGCACCCTTAGCAGTCTTTCTGAGGCTTTTATTTATTTTATTTTATTTTTTTATATCAAAATTATATATATATTATATATAGGTTTAAAATCAGCTTCCTAAAAGGAAAAAGATGTTGGGTGCATCCCTAGTACATATCCTTGATGATTTAAAAAATAAATTAAACTATTTACAATGTCAAGGCCAATAGATGCAAAAGAACAACAATAACACTTTATATATCATAAGCCTAAAAAAGAAATCTACAAATATATATATATATATATATATACAACATATAGATAATTTATATCATCTTAAATAGTAAAATCCACAAATAAAAATCACATGTAAAAGACACAAAATGCCTAAGTACTTTGTACGATTATGTTAGCTATCAATATAGTTTTTGATAAGTGTTCGCAAACAGATCATATTCACTCATGAACAGTTTTGTCATCTGAATGTAAGAGATAAAAAGCTTGCTTGAAGTGTATTTTCATGTGAGACTACTGTTAAGTTAAAAGTCTGTCAAATAAATTCATATAGATAATTGGAAATTAGGTAGATTGATTTTAAGAAGTGCCTATCTTTAAAATAGATTTTTTTCCCAAATAAAAGGCTGTTAATGCATGCTTTTAGTGAAGTGTTCGGTGTTGTTCAAGTATTTTAATTTTAGAATGCAAAAAATAAAGAAAGATAAAAATCTATTTTCATTTTTATTTTCCATTTATCCATAGTGATATTTACATGCGCTTTGCAAACCTTTAAATGAAAACAGAGGTCCTATTCTTATATGTTGATACTTTCTTTTTCTATTTACAAGGACTTAAAAAACAAGAAGGTTTTTATTTGAAGTTGATGGACAAACAGAATATGTCAACAGAAAGAGATTTAGTCACGACTCAGCATTCCAATGCCATGCCTGCATGACCACCCTCACTTTTTTACTTTTTTGTTTGTTTTTTATTAAACAGGTAAGGCACTCCTGTCATTGGACCTAGTAACAATAAAATAAATACGCTAGAACATGTATGCATTGCTGTGAGCAGAAGACTCAACTACAGCAGCCACATTAACTTATTACAAAACAAAATACACATTAGTTGAAATGTTACAAAATGTTCTGATATTTAACAAAACGGCTGATTTCCACAAAGAAACACATCGCATGTAATGTCCAACTCTGTGCAGGCCTACAGCTTCTCATATTTTTATGTTATTTGGGTTCATTATCCCATTTGATACTAGACAATGTTAAATCCCAGACAGAATGATTAAAGACTTACTTTTCCATAAATTTGACTGTAAAATTACACACAGCTGAGCCCATCAGCTGGATGATCGATCCCCACCAACGCTGCTTCAAACAGTAAAGACATGTGGTGAGAGCTCTTTAAAGACCTCATTTTATTTATTTACTTGAATTAATATATTTATGTTGGTCCAAATAAAACAAAATAAAACTCAACCAGCAGTAGAAAGAATAACAGTATCTCCATCTTGGTAGCAGACTGTTAATTGCATTGCTGCTACGTTACGTTGGTGGCTCTCGCAAAGCCCTTAATCAAAATACCTTAAAGTTGTATGACGATATCTTAACAATAATTAACCCTAGGAAACACAGACTCCAAACTAATATAATGTATTTTTCTCCCTGTGAGGATAATCTTACTTTACCCTAAATCTAACTTTAAAGGGGCAATGCAATTATATCTACTAAAGGAGAAATAAGAAAGTGTACTTCTAAAAGTCCAAAGCAGCTGCAAGGACTAGCAGCATAACTCCCAGCCAGCCAACAACAATCAAGGCATTGTTATTTATATCAGGAAAGTACATCATTTAAATAGTATTCCTTAAATAATGTTATTTATACTGTATTTTATAATAAACCAACATTTTCCATTACTTCACAATATCTCCACCACTATCTGTGCATCTTAGCCACTAAAACGAGGTGTGGATTAGGGGGAGTTTGCGTCCATCTGACTGACCAAATGTTTTATGGATACGTACAGTGTGACACTTTAAACACAATATCCTCCTAAATGCTATGTCTAAGCAATCTTTTGTGATTTATATTTTACATGCACTGATATTACAATGACAAGCGCTATCTGCATTGTGTGGCTCCAATTACGATCATAACTTGTAAACCTGTATTCTAGTTTATGCATGCTGTTTTGTTGATGCAGAGTCTTTTCCCAGTGGAATCAACAGCTCTCCCCCTCCACAATGACATTCACAGTGAAAGTGGGGCTGCAGTGGATCCTGGTCTGTCTGTGTCATGTGACCTGCTCTATACCAGCAGCTCTCGGGTGTCCATGAACAGGAGAAATAAACCCTACTCGATGCGGTTTGTATCATTCAAACCTTAGAACTGTGTTTATAAAGCAGGGGAAGGATTTCATCCTGAAATATATTACTGGGCAATTAATCAACAAGTCATATTGCAGGCAAATATTTGCATACCACTAAACTAATCTGCACCATGTAAAAACAGAAAGACCATGTATATTTGCCATGTTGGAGCAGCATATTAAGGCGGCCCTGCAGAAACTCTGGTTGGTCCTTAATACGAGTCTCTGTCCGGCAGAGACTCGTATTAAAGATCCGAGTCTATCTCTAGAAGGAATGATTGATACCTTAGATTGTTCAAGTAATCAAGCATTTTTTAACAGGGATTCTAATACATATCATAATGTTTTAAAAAGGTTCATCTCTATTGGCTGATCCCTATTCTTAAAAGATTCTGGACTGTCTCAGAAGGGAAAATTCCTCATTGGGACATCCCTACGTCAGAAACTTATGAAGTGTTCCAGAAATGTTCTCATACTCCTGTCAGTTCAATGAATCATCAGGTCTATTTGTAAAAAGAAGTCCAATATAACCTTTTGCATTACACCAGTGAGCCCCCCGCCCCCCCAGGAAAATGTCTACCACTACATAGAACCATTACACGTGTCCTCTGCTGTTTATTAAAACATAATACTCATCTGTAACAAGTGTCTGGGAGCCATCATCTGGTGGCTCCGGAGGACTCTACGCCTTGTCTGAAGTTTGCTTTAACTGCAGACAGGAGGTGCCTGTTGTCACTCTTTATAAAACATATCCTACATGCTGGAGATTGTCAGTGCCTTCCTTTTGTTGAGACACTCTGTTTATGCATCTGGTAGAGGTTCTCCGAGGGGAGACTGTTGTCCAGAGATGTTAGGAAGTTCACAATATTTCTAGTATAGAAGGAGTAGGAGTGGCTGTTTCATCTATGAGCTCTGACACTAAGAAAGGGGAGGCCTAATCAATCACGTAACAGGCTGCAAGAGATCAAAATTTGCAGACAGCTTACTAAAAACACCCAAGTATTGACACAGTATGTATCCTGAATTATTGTGAAATGATATCAGTATTGTAATACCTCAAATTAACAAGCTGTCTCCACAACAAAAGGCCAAGACAGGATTTGTCAAATGGATGATTATGATGTGGAAATGATGAGTGCCTTCAGATATTTACTTTGAGCTGTTTTTCAGCTGATCTCTCATATTTACATACTGTCCTAAACAACATTTTGCTCTAGTACGCCAAGCACACCGATGAACTAGCCGTTAATGGAAGAATAATTCTCCTGCATTTGTGAGTGAGAGACAGAAACCAGTGACCCTGTCAAACAAGAGGAGGGCAGAGAGTGCACGGCCTGCTTTGTGTGCAGAACGTGTGTGAAGATGAAGAACATGTACAACATTACCAGTGAACCCTAAGTGAATCCTTTCAAAATGATTCTTTGTACTCCCTTTTCTCCTGCCTCTGACGCAGAGGCTGTCCATTTTTTGTGCGATATCACTATTGGCTCATACAATATAGCAAAGAGTTGTTACTCTAATAAAGACATTTTCAGGAGCAAAGTTTGCAATCCTTCCTGTTAGAATATTGCTGTGTCCAACAGAAAAGACAAAGAGCTACAAAGACGGTTAGATAAAACTCAGAACAGCCACCTAGACCATCTACAGGGAGCTTCCTCTACTTGAGTTATGCAGAATATAAAGCAGCATTCAATATGCAGGATCGGAAAGCTTTTTCTTTTTTAACAAGCACAAATAAGAACTACATCCAAGTGGAATCAAGGACATTTCCAGAAGCTGATTTTTTACAAACTACTTGGATTATCTGGTCTTGGTTTCTAACAAAAAGTTGAATTAAATGAGAGGAAAGCCAGGAAACATTGAAATATGAATAATAAATTGACCACAAACTTAGATCCTTTTGATTATCTGTTAATAAAATCATTTTGTCAAATAGGATGTCCGCTTTGGCTATACTAAGAAGGGAAACATGAACAACTTTCAGATGATTTGATATTTTAGATAAAGACCTGGTAAATTAAAGGCTAATTACTGTGATGTAAAGAATACAAAAATCATCCAAAGTTTTTAGCCATGTCTAACGTACTATTTGATATGTTAAACTTTTGGATCTCATTAGATAAAGCATTTTCTGTTGAATTTCAGCGCCTAATATAGTCTGTACAGCTGTTTCACAAATAGAACAAAACACAATGAGGTAAATGGAGGGGAAAAAAAGGCTGCGGGAAACAGAACAGCCGAGACAATCTGGACATGCATTTTTAGTTCTCTTATCATTTCTCCCGAAGCTCGAAGGACACAGAAACAATACGCGTGACCTGATGGCCTGGCATCTACTTGAGAACAGCCTGCTTTGTTTTTAAAATACATCGCTGACAGTTATATCCATGTGGTGGACGTATAGATGAAGGCAGCAGTAGGGTACAGAAAGCTTTTGAGCCAAGATGTTAGCAAGTGCAACATGAGACTCTCGATAACATAATGGAAAGTGTCCCCTTTATCTTATGAATGTAAACACCCAGGTTTTACACAGATTGTAAAAGTTTATGTTAGCCAACAGAACAGTTCTGGACTGTTGAAACTGCTCACCATCACTAGGGGTTGTTGACTGCTATGGTCATGTGGAACTGTATCGCTGGCTCTACTGCTGGTTGTGTTGAATTTCTGCTGAAAGCTTTAGTTTGTACTCCTCTTTAACTAATACAAACCATAAAACTGTAGAAAATGCCAGAAAAGGGATTAAGAGACTATAAAAATAGACTTTATAGATAATTATTTAACGATATTCACAAGCTAAAAAGGGGGCAGTGTATATTTTCCATTCTGTAGCTCTGAGACAAAAACTATAAAGTTGGGTCTTCAAAACTATTAATAATAATTACATGATATATAATATATAACTAGAATTATATTATTTATTTTTGCTATTGTTATTTTCAGATTTCTGCACATTGAAAAGATATAACCTGATATAACCAAAAATATTGTGAAACTGTGTTATATTTTACATTTATTTTTACACTCATTCAACTGATATCATCTCTCATTCTGTTGAGAAAGCATGTGCAATGTTGAGACTGAAAAGGATCTTTTATATTAATGAGTATCTTTTTATGCTTTTAAGTATTTGGCGTATTTTTATTGCCATGGTATCAAATATGATTTCCAGTATCGAATATTTTCCCGGGTATCGAAATCACGTTTGAAATTTTTGGATCACGACAACCCTTCTATAAAGTCACTTAAAAAAAGTGGCCAGGTTTGAAAATATTACAAGTTCTAAAATATAACTTTCTTCAAATATGCTTCACTTTCCATCATATTGTTTTTACGTTTTTAAACACTGCTATTGAAACTCCATAAGAAGTGGGCAGAAAGGAGCACAGTACTGCACACTGTCAACCAATTGGCTAAGAGGGCAAAATTAGTCAACTCTATACTTTAAAAACCACTGACGGAAATCTGCAGTAGACCTATTGTTTATTATTAACACTACATTTGGCAAGCTGCACATCATGTCTGCAAAGCAGCTCTCTAACCAGATAGTACTGATTAGCCAGCTAATATTAGCATGTTATACTTGTGGCCTCAGTATATTAACATAAAATATCCTTAAGCAAAATGACTAGTAAAGTATCAGATCAGATAGATTTAGGCTGTCCTCAATAATTCTCTTTTTCAGCATATTTCCAAAACACAATGCAGGCTTAAGCATCTTGGGCAGGCTGGCGTCTTGCATCTCACTATGCAGTTTTAATAGTACCAAACAAAACTTAAACTTAGGATATATTAGCAAACAATCGTTGCAATCCAAGAAATACTTCACCATGTTTATATTGCAGCTTTCCTCGTGTCACTCAAAAATAAAAGATTTAGAACAAATATGTTCTGCAAAAAAAGCACTTGGAAAATATTCCTAATTTTAAAAGAGTTTTAGTTTTACATTTTTCCCTTCACTATCTAAAAGAAAACAAAATAACTAACATATAACAGTATTATTAGCAGTAAGGGTCACAATGCTTCCACTTCATTAGCAGCAGGAAAGCACTAAGAACACATAGTGCACTTTTACTTTAAATATCGGTTACTCATTAACAATGTGAAACCAATGATACACCACGATATTTTTACTCAACCTGTCACAAAACTGAGTGTAAACACACACACACACACATATATACATATATATATATATATATATATATATATATATATATATATATATATATATATATATATTAGGGCTGAAATTAATCGGGATTAATCGATTATTGAAATGATTGCCAACTAATTGAGTAATCAATTAATTGTTCACGGGAGTGAATGGACTCTAAAACCAAACCCACCTTGAGCAGCAGTTATATTAAAATTGTAAAAAAAAAAAAAGAAAAATTCGTTAACATTTTGCTTTATGCTCTATCCAGAACTCCTAAAACTAAAACTCCTAAAGTATTAGTTTCACCCGGTTTAATTTTGCAAAAAATCTTAAAGGAACCTTTTACCATCCAATTATTAATCGATTCATAGAAAGAATGATCAACTGATTAACCAATGTGCAAAAATAATTGTTAGTTGCAGCCCTAATATATATATGTATATATATATATATATATATATATACACTAAGGCTGACATTAATCGGATTAATCGATTATCGAAATGAATGCCAACTAATTCATTAATCAATTAACTGTTCACTGGAGTGTACAGACTCCAAAAAATGCCTTTAGCTGACATGGACACCCACCTTGAGCAGCAATTACACTAAAATTAAAAAAAAAAAAATTGCATTTAAGATAAAACTCCTAAAACTAAAACCTCATAAAGTATGAGTTTTACCTGGTTTAATTTAGCAAAAAATCTTCTTTAAGGAACCTTTTACTATCCAATTATTAATCAATTCAAAAGAAAGAAATAATCAACTGATTAACCAATTTGCAAAATAATCATTAGTTGCAGCCCTAATACATATATATAGATATATATATTGGTAATTGGAAAAAATGTTGGAATGCTGTTTTCTGACATTGCTCTCTCTGACATAGGATATTTCTTAAGGACTGAAGTTATCTATAAAGTTGTGCACCCAGCAATAATGTTTTCCTCAACTTAAACTTCTTTCTGTGCTGACTGTCAGCTTTCCACCCGTGCAGAGAGCAGCTGTGGATTATCTGTGTTCCTATTTTTGCAGCTATAACAGACCTGCAAGGGGGGGGGGTGACCTACCTGCTCTCTAGATATGCATGGCAGTGAGGGTCTGCGGGGCATTTTGCAGCTGCCATAGTAGCTGGTTGAGGTTTCTCCCAGTGAAACACAGCTGGATCTTCTCCTGGGTCTGATCACTGGGACCTTCTCCTCCGCGCTGGAAATCCCAGCTAGCGCTTCCCTGCTTTGGTAATAGCGGTCAAAGGAGATCCCCAGCAGGGAGCCGGAGACCCCCGCCAAGCAGGCCAGGAGCGGTCTGAGCAGCGCGGGCACACCGCTCAAACTTGTCAGGGAGAGCAGCCACACCACGCTGGCGAACACCAGGACCAGGACGCTCTGCTTGAGTCTGAGCGTGGGGATGAGTGTGAGCAGACCCACGCATCCCAACACAAACAACAACCTGCCCACCATTTGCATCTGGTGCTGCTCCTCTCCCCACTGCAGGAACCGCAGAACCAGAAAATCCCCGAGGTAGCACGAAGCTGGCAGTGACAAGAGCCACGATCTGCTGCTCTGTTTCTTCTTCCTCCTCAGGTAGAAGGTGAGGAAAAAGAAGGCGCATCCTATGCTGAACAGAGGACTGATGGACTGGGACAAGCCCAGCAAAAAAGTCCGCAAATCCCACAGCGAGTCACTTTGCAAGCTCCTGGAAATGAGAAAAGATACGGCGAAAACAATAAAGGCGCCCACGTACAGACCGGACACCTTTAACAGTTTGGAATTGAGGACGTCTTCATTACAAAACCTGCACACGCTGAACAAAAACCCCCTCTGATGGTCCTGTTTAAGGGGGGTGACGCAGCTCTTCACATAGCCGTTCCTGAAGCTCTCAGAGCTGTTTACACTTCCAGCCCCGTCGTGGTGCCTTAGTTTCCCGTGCAAAACCTCTCCTTCTTCCCGTGCGGCCATGGCTTCGAAGTCCCGTTTCTTGTTTCTCCTCAAAGGCGCCCCGTTTACAACTATTCACGGCTTATTAACGCTGAACTACATGACAGCAAACGCGCTCCATGGTCACTCTAACGTGTTCCAGCACTTGGACTAAAGAAAGAAGGTGAGATGTTGTTTTTACAGAAATTGCGCTCTCCGTCGCCCCCCACAGGTCACAACTGGGAACTACATGGCTTGGATATGTGAAGTCTCCTCTCATCCTCTGATACCACAATGTCATCTACTTGCTCTGAAGGCTCTGAAAACTTGGAGTACTCTCAAAACCTTCAATTGATTCAACAAGTTTCTGAAAAAAACATTTAGGACTATGCTAAAATTACTACTACTAAAGGATATATAAAAATAAAATAATTAATGTAAATGTGTGTGGGAAGTGAATTTGCCTTGAAAGTTATAAAAACTTTGCAAGCATACAACTGTTAAAGTCTTAAAAAAAAAACCTTGCTCTGCAACAGCGCATACATGAACAGTGTTACCATGAATAATAATAGCTATTAATATTTTGCATAATGTCCATAATACTAATGTTGATAACGAGATGAATTGAAATAGCTATATGGTCCCCAAGTGGTGAAATTCTAGTTTGAGAGTTAAAAGAAGTAAATAAGTATGACTGTAGAAAACACTTCTAGAGCAGATTACAAACAGTGCAAATAACAGCATACATTTTTAAAGGTTTATTATCAGTTACAGAAATGTAAACAAGTAGCATGCTGTAAAAGCAAAAATACAATCATCACAAGAAAAAATTAAGGTGTTTGCAATGCCCATTTTTAGACAGAAAATATTGTTTACTAAAAATGTGGCAGTCCATGTTAATGACGTATATTTTGCATTTATTCGTACAGCTATCTTGATAAGAAACATGTTCTGCAGATGGCTAATGCTCTTTAGCTTGTTTATATGGCCAATTTATGAGCTCATCAATTTGACCAAAGCTCCTCTAAAACACTGTGCCAAGCTCAGATTTTTTTACACTCTAGGTCTGTCCCTGTTAATATGTGCATGACTCTTTTACTGGCGACAAGAGGACTGTTTCAGAAAAGGAAAGTTGTAAAATAAAGTACAAGTGAATAAATTTGACCTGGATAAAACAACTGGGAGCATCCTGTCAATACTCATTTTTTGTATCCAAGTTCCAACTCCAACAGTTAGTACTCATAGCAAGGCTACCCAAGGAAATAGACAAACTTGGATATATATATATATATATATATATATA